>NW_026608806.1:245130-257630 GCF_029499605.1 Hyla sarda | reverse complement strand
TCCTCATAGCTTGTATATTGAAGGATGAGATATAAATGAAGGAAATTAAAGGGGTACTCCACCCCTAGACAACTTTGGATAGGGGATAAGATGTCTGATCGTGGGGTCCCCACGTGATCTCCCTGCTGCACCCGGCATTCGTTTAGAGCTTTGGGGTCAGCGCCGGCTGACAAGACGATGTCCTATATCAAAGCTTTTGAGGTACAGACAATGGATGACACTGAGGGCCGTCATTAGAGCCCATAATCTCACTGTGATCACATCCTGATCAGCTGATCATGGGGTTCCGACAGGTTTAAAAATGGTTGTTTGTTGGCCGCACGTTACGTGGTGTAATAGGCTGATTATACGGATATCGTAGGAGATCGGAGACACAGAATGTGTAATATGGCCCAAATAGCACATTTATCGGATACTTCACCAAGATTAAATGGCACTTAAAGGGGCACTCCCCTGGAAAACATTTTTTAAATCAACTGGTGCCAGAAAGCTAGAAAACATTTACAAATCTGTTTAACTTTCTGGCACCAGTTGATAAAAAAAATAGTTTTCCACGGGAGTACCCCTTTAAACAGATTTATAAATAACATCTATTTAAAAATCTTAATCCTTCCAGTACTTAACAGCTGCTGGATGCTCCACAGGAAGTTGTGTAGTTCTTTCCAGTCTGACCACAGTGCTCTCTGCTGACACCTCTGTCCATGTCAGGAACTGTCCAGAGCAGGAGAGGTTTGCTGTGGGGATTTTCTCCTGCTCTGGACAGTTCCTGACATGGACAGAGGTGTCAGCAGAGAGCACTGTGCTCAGACCGGAAAGAACTATACATCTTCCTGTGGAGCATACAGAAGCTCATAAGTACAGGAAGGTTTAAGGTTTTTAAATAGATGTAATTTACAAATCTGTTTAAAGGGGTATTCCCGTGGAATTTTTTTTTTTTTTTTTTAAATCAACTGGTGCCAGAAAGTTAAACAGATTTGTAAATTATTTCTATTAAAAATCTTAATCCTTCCAGTACTTTTTAGGGGCTGTATACTACATAGGAAAACCTTTCCTTTTTGGATTTCTCTTCTGTCACGACCACAGTGCTCTCTGCTGATCTCTGCTGTCCATTTTAGGAACTGTCCAGAGTAGGGGAAAATCCCCATAGCAAACATATGCTGCTCTGGACAGTTCCTAAAATGGACAGATATGTCAGCAGAGAGCACTGTGGTCGTGACAGAAGAGAAATCCAAAAAGGAAAGGTTTTCCTCTGTAGTATACAGCCCCTAAAAAGTACAGGAAGGATCAAGATTTTTTAATATTAGTAATTTACAAATCTGTTTAACTTTCTGGCACTAGTTGATTTAAAAAAGAAAATGTTTTCCAGTGGAGTACCCCTTTAACTTTCTGGCACCAGTTCATTTGAAAGATAATATTTTCCAGTGGAGTACCCCTTTAAGACTTTTCATATTGCAACATTGTGCTATATCTCAGGACTGACTGAATTTAGGAGGTTTGTGACAGAAGTGACCCGTTACCTATCTGACTTGCCACAATGTGACTGCAGGGGTCCGATTGGTTTCCATGTCGGCTGTAGACCTTCTAAATGCCACGGGCCGATCTGCTGAGAACCCCGTCCACGTCTGAGGCCGTTATCGCTCTTTTTTCCAATGGAGAAGGTTTTCATGCTGTTTCTCTCACCACCCGTTTCATGTTCTGTGCAAATAGTGCGAGTGTGAACCGTGCTGTAGTCACCATGGTCGATTCTCTCCTGCAGCTCACACTGGATGCCTTCCTGTTCCTTGTACAAAAGCAGGGACGCCTTTCACTGATGGGAGTCCCTGCTCCTGTTCATGGAGGTTCATTTGAAAATAATCCCAAATTATTCTCATTTTAGACAATAAATTAGATACATTTTTAATTTTTGGGGGAAATTAAGAGGGAAAAAGGGTTTGGAAAGAAAGAATTAGCTCATCCTAAGATATATTTTTTTCAATCTTTATAAATGATTAAAAAAAAATATTTAAAAAAACGGAGCCGTTCGATTCTCCAGTGCAAATTGTTTTCGTGCCTCAGTTTTTGTCTCCCGCGCGGATCCGTGAGTTATATGAAGGATCTGATCTGGGGGGGCTGTACACGTCACGTACGGGATTGCCTTTTATGTTTATCTTTAATACGAGAAGATCTCATGCGCCAGTGTCGGGCGACCGACTTATCGTTGTTTTCAGGGAACAATTTTTTTTGTAAAACTTTGGATAGAAAGGTGAAAATCAAAAACTTTTGTTTTTTTAATCTTTTTGGTTTGGCCCAATTGTGATTAGTGAGAATTCAGGACGGTGATTTGGAAGAATAAACTGGTAACGTATGGATGTCCCGTTTGTCGTGGGGGGAGGACTGAATCTTTGGCGCGCTTTATACTTGACACTTTTTTTTCTTATTTCTCACATATTGTCAATCTAAAAAAAAAATATTCAAATTAACAACAATTTTCATTTTGTTACGAAAGAAAAAAACAAAAAATACCGTTCTGATACAAGGGATTGTGTGGGGTAACGCCACTGCGCTGTGGGAGAAATAAAGTTCTTTTTTGGGATCTGCAGGACTTAGTGCTGGAATACCCCTTTAGGGTCCGTTCACACGCACATAGATTTGATACACAGGATTTTCTGCTGCAGATTTCAATGTAAATTAAATGACTGATCACAGCTTCTAATCGGCAGTTACAAATCCAGCGCATCAAATCTGTGCATGATCCTGAACGTGTGAACGCACCCTTAAAGGAGAACTCCAGAATAGAAAAATTGTCCTCCATACTGCCGGCAGTAAAAAATATAAATAGATATATACCTTCCTCCGCTCCCCTGGGCCTCCGGTAACCCACTCCGGTCTCCGCCGCGATGCTCTCCCTGGTTGCTGGTGGTCGGCGAGTCATACTGCACTCAGCCAATCACCGGCCGCAGCAATGTCCCGACTCGGCCGGCGATAGGCTGAGCGGCAGTGTGATGTTTTTGGCCCCGGCACCTGCTGCCGACCACCGGCAATCAGGAAGAGGATCGCGGCGGAGACCGGGGCGGGCTACCGGAGGAGCGAAGGAATTTATTTATTTTTATTTATGTATTTATTTATTTTTACTGCCGGCAGTATGGAGAACAATTTTCTATTCTGGAGAACTCCTTTAATCTGAACAGGACTAACATAAATAATATAGTGCTGGCCCCAGATCTTCTTACCAGACGAGAGCTGGATGCAGGACCTGCCGGCTCATCCAATCAGAGGAGAGGGGAGGTGGCTGAGCCGGCAGGTCCTGCACTGGTCGGATAGGATGGAGGTGACCGGGATCTGTGGGGGATCAGGGAGAGGGAAGTATTAGGTCTCATCTATATTTAAGGAGGCCCAGCACCATATCCATATTTCCGCTAACACTGGAGTCCCCCTTTAATGTCATCCAGACGATGTCCACACGTTGTTTACCGTCTTTCTACACGTTCTTGATTTTCCTAAATTCCACATTATTTCTGCTCAGTCCTGAGAGTTATTGGAGATAAAAAGGGGGATCCCGGTGTTAGAAAATGTCATTCTCTAGGAGGGTCAGCACGGCCACCTGGGATTGGCTGAGGGGTTGTTACCAGCAGGGTGATGTCACAGGAAGAGGTGGAGACTGGGAGCTGTCAGAGCAGCAGGTATCGGGGGCAGGGAGTATGGTGGTTTATTATATTCAAAGCTTTTATAATAATTTCTTACACCAGAATACCCCTTTAATACAGGTTGACTCTTCTCCAGCCAGCACACAGTAAACTCCTATAGCGTTTGTAGATTCTCCTGGAGCGGGTATGGGAGTTTGTATGTTCTCCTTCTATGCAAGTTGTATAGCTCCTTGAATACATATAAGTGGAATTGTATGTTCTCCTTGTGTCTGTAGGTTCTCCTGGAGTGGGTGAGTTTGTATGTTTTCCTGGAGGATATATTATTGGGTTTGCATGTTCTCCTGGAGCGGGTATGTGAGTTTGTATGTTCTCCTTGAGTATATATATATATATGTGTGTTTCAGGGTCTGTATATTCTCCTTGTTTGAGAGTGTGTATGTTCTCCTTGAGTATATATGCGGGTTTCAGAGTTTGTATGTTCTCCTGGAGGCTAGGAGTGGGTTTGTGATGTGAGTTTACCTTGTGTCGGTAGGTTCTCCTGGAGTGGGTATGTGAGTTTGTATGTTCTCCTGGAGGATAGGAGCGGGTTTGTGATGTGAGTTTGCATGTTCTCCTTGTGTCCGTGTCCTCTGGTTTCTTCCCACAATCCCAATAGGTTAATTCAGTGGCTCCTAATCAGAGTGCCTCCTGCTTGGGAATCAATGGGTTAATTTGTAATTTAGGTTGTGAGCTCGACTGGGGCCAGTGACCTATGTGAGCGTTGTGCAGCGCTGCGGCACATGTTGGTGCTGGATCAATACGTTTCTTATTAGTATTTTCCAGAATAGCAGCACAGTGCATTTAAGAAAAATGGGAGAGATCCGCAGCACCTTCAGGTCACATGACTCCTCCTAACTGGGTGCGGGGTCAGGGGTCACCTCCATGTTCTGCTACTACATTTCCCACAATGCCCTGCAGCACCAATAGGATTAGTCACCTGACAATAAAATGCGACCGGCAGACACGGTGACAGATGGTTTATTGGCAGCAAAGTCATCAATGTATAATACAAAAGGTCCAACAGAGCCGCAGTGTCGCCCCCTACAGCCTCCACCCCGGACCGCTCAGCTTACACTCTACTACAGGGTTCCCCAACCAGGGGGCTTCCAGCATGCTGGGAGTTGTAGTTTTGCAACAGCTGGAGGCCCCCTGGTTGGAAAGCACTGCTCTAGTATGTGACCTCTACAGCGTCTCCATACGTGGTGATATGTACTGGGGGCCGCCGCCGCACTCCCCGAGAGGACATGTTTCTTTGTTTAAAAAAAAAAAAAATCTGATTTCTTTCAAAACCAGTGCCATCCCTGCCTTCAGGCTGTGCGCAGTATTACAACTGGGCTCCATTCACTTCAATGGAACTGAGCTGCAATACTGCACACAGCCTGAGGACAGGGGTGGTGCTGTTTATCCGATCCTGCATAACGGGAGACATGAGGCTGAACAGACGCATCAGCCAGTCATGTGACATGTCATGCGCCCTAAAGGGCAATCCTTAATCCTTAGCGCCTTTTTAATTTCAGATTATAGATTTTTTTTTTTTACCATTTAAATTTCCGTCCACAATCATCGGGGCGGCCATCTTGCCTGAGCCGCTTTTAACAGCATTTACAGCTGTGATCCAAGAACCCACCTGGAGCTGAATCATTTTCTTTTATCGGAGAGTGTAGTGGGCATGCTCTGTGATCTGTTCAGAAAGGGGGATTGGGGCTATCACCTACAGACTTCTGTGGTAGAGTGTAGTGGGAATGCTCTGTGATCTGTTCAGAAAGGGGGATTGGGGCTATCACCTATAGACTTCTGTGGTAGAGTGTAGTGGGCATGCTCTGATCTTTGCTGAAAGGGGGATTGGGGCTATCACCTATAGACTTCTGTGGTAGAGTGTAGTGGGCATGCTCTGTGATCTGTTCAGAAAGGGGGATTGGGGCTATCACCTATAGACTTCTGTGGTAGAGTGTAGTGGGCATGCTCTGTGATCTGTTCAGAAAGGGGGATTGGGGCTATCACCTATAGACTTCTGTGGTAGAGTGTAGTGGGCATGCTCTGTGATCTGTTCAGAAAGGGGGATTGGGGCTATCACCTATAGACTTCTGTAGTAGAGTGTAGTGGGCATGCTCTGATCTTTGCTGAAAGGGGGATTGGGGCTATCACCTATAGACTTCTGTGGTAGAGTGTAGTGGGCATGCTCTGATCTTTGCTGAAAGGGGGATTGGGGCTATCACCTATAGACTTCTGTGGTAGAGTGTAGTGGGCATGCTCTGATCTTTGCTGAAAGGGGGATTGGGGCTATCACCTATAGACTTCTGTGGTAGAGTGTAGTGGGCATGCTCTGATCTTTGCTGAAAGGGGGATTGGGGCTATCACCTATAGACTTCTGTGGTAGAGTGTAGTGGGCATGCTCTGTGATCTGTTCAGAAAGGGGGATTGGGGCTATCACCTATAGACTTCTGTAGTAGAGTGCAATGTGCATGCTCTGATCTGTACAGCAAGTGTTGCTGGGACTTTCACCTATAAACTTCTAAATGGTATAATACTAGCGCAAATTGTAGGTCTGAATGGGAATATTGAGAGCCGCCCGGCCCTGTACAATGGTGGTACGCCACTGATATGGAGATTATAAAGTGCTGGCGCTAAATACGGGGACTGATTGCAAGGAATATGAATAGAGTGACTGGTTGCGAATAAATATAATTAAGGTGACTAATTTCAATGGAAATTGAATAAATAATATAGTATTTTTATTAAAATGATGTTCAATCTATTATATAAAAATAGTAAAAGGATGTAAGAGTTAACTGTATATGATCAGCTGATCAATTGTTGCCTGAAGAGATCTGCAATAAATAGAATCAAAGGTGTAATAAGATAAAATGACCTTATTGTGTATATATCATTTATCTGGACTCACTTGATATAATGGACCTACCTATAAAGTGCTGGGTCCTTGTATATACAGATATAATCCTCCGCTGGAGAGAAGATGCCGATTCTTTATCCTCTGTGGGAATAATTTGGGATCTGTTTGGTAAAAGATAGATAACTATGAGATACTTTCTACGAGATGAATGTCAATAGTAAAACTGTGGTTATGTAGGTAGGTAAGTACCTACCTGATAGAACTCTCTGATATATGTAATTACTTGTGCGATGAGGATTGGTGCAGATTATCCAACGGTTACTGATACTTGAAGGAATCCTACAGTGGAGCTGGAATTTACATTGATATAAGGTTCCAGAATTGTTCTTAGCTGTTACAATATACGTCAAAATAAACTTGTTCCAATATTACCGCACTTCTGGTTTGGAGTCCGGGGTGTTAGTCCTGCTGATATGCTTCTTCCTACGGTGCGATCCGGGGTATTCAGATAGGTACGGGAGGTGGCCCCGGCCGGTGGCGCCTCTACCGTATTCACTATCAAAGGGAGCTGATCAGATTATGTTTTTCCCGCGTGACGTCACTACGGTTAGTACAGGAGTCCAAAAAGGTTCTGACTAGTTTCTGAGACGTGCAGTCTCCTTCCTCTGGGATGGCTTCCTACCTGGATCCTCCGCTTTTTATGGTCCTCTCCTATTAACCCCTTTCAATGCCGGTAAGTTTTTATGTTTCCTCCAGAAAGCCAAATAACTCAAAGTCCGTATTTAAGCCGTGTAGGACACCCGTGTTTAGATCAAATAATGGGAGAGGACCATAAAAAGCGGAGGATCCAGGTAGGAAGCCATCCCAGAGGAAGGAGACTGCACGTCTCAGAAACTAGTCAGAACCTTTTTGGACTCCTGTACTAACCGTAGTGACGTCACACGGGAAAAACATAATCTGATCAGCTCCCTTTGATAGTGAATACGGTAGAGGCGCCACCGGCCGGGGCCACCTCCCGTACCTATCTGAATACCCCGGATCGCACCGTAGGAAGAAGCATATCAGCAGGACTAACACCCCGGACTCCAAACCAGAAGTGCGGTAATATTGGAACAAGTTTATTTTGACGTATATTGTAACAGCTAAGAACAATTCTGGAACCTTATATCAATGTAAATTCCAGCTCCACTGTAGGATTCCTTCAAGTATCAGTAACCGTTGGATAATCTGCACCAATCCTCATCGCACAAGTAATTACATATATCAGAGAGTTCTATCAGGTAGGTCATTACCTACCTACATAACCACAGTTTTACTATTGACATTCATCTCGTAGAAAGTATCTCATAGTTATCTATCTTTTACCAAACAGATCCCAAATTATTCCCACATAGAGGATAAAGAATCGGCATCTTCTCTCCAGCGGAGGATTATATCTGTATATACAAGGACCCAGCACTTTATAGGTAGGTCCATTATATCAAGTGAGTCCAGATAAATGATATATACACAATAAGGTCATTTTATCTTATTACACCTTTGATTCTATTTATTGCAGATCTCTTCAGGTAACAATTGATCAGCTGATCATATACAGTTAACTCTTACATCCTTTTACTATTTTTATATAATAGATTGAACATCATTTTAATAAAAATACTATATTATTTATTTAATTTCCATTTAAATTAGTCACCTTAATTATATTTATTCGCAACCAGTCACTCTATTCATATTCCTTGCAATCAGTCCCTGTATTTAGCGCCAGCACTTTATATTTCTTTACCTATAAACTTCTGTGGAAGAGGGTAGTGGGCATGCTCTGATTCATACAGCAAATGGTGCTGGAACTATCACCTATAGACTTCTGTGGGAGAGTGTTGTGGGCATGCTCCATAATATGTGCAAAAGGGAGCTCTGATTACCTACTGACTTGTATAGTAGAGTTTTGTGGGAATGCTCTGTGTATGGAGGGAAACAGGGATTATAAACTTTTAATTTCTGTAGGAGAGTGTAGCATCAGTAGAAGGAGAGTGTAACCATCACCTATAGAGTTTTGTGGGCATGCTCTGTGTAGGGAGGGGAGCTGGTATTATCACCAATACATTTCTGTGGGGGAGTGTAGTGGGCATGTTCTGTGAGCAGTGTAGGGAGGGGGAGCTGGTATGACAAGTAGACTGCTGTGGGGGAGTGTAGTGGGCATCCTCTGTGATCTGTGTAGGGAGGGGGAGCTGTGTCAGGATCTGGCTTCTGCTTCAGGTCTGAGCAGAATTGGAATCAGATATAACAAAGGATAGCAGGAACAGGATGTAGCTGAGTGCACCCAGCGCAGCATCAGGATGTAGCTGAGTGCACCCAGCGCAGCCTCAGATCTTCCACGCACAGCAGAGCTGAGCACATCATGGATATCACCACGTAGAAGCTGTGAAGGCAACACACGGCCGTAACGACATCTCCGGCTCTGCTACATCTGCACATTCATATCCCTCCCGCCCCCTTGTCACTTACTGGGCTCCACACCATCTCCTCCGCGGCTCGGACAATCCTTGCTGGTTTTTTTGCGCTCGTGACGCGGCGAGAAGCAGGAAGTTACATTCACCACAGTGCGTACAAAATAAACGTAAAAAACTTAAAATACAAATACAGTGAAAATAAAGTAGAAAAATAATAAAAAATATAAACCCCCCTGGGACGCAGACAGCAGACCCCCCCCCCCCCCACAGCATAGTGGCACAGGCGGAACCGCACCTGCAGTATTTGGCACACGGATGTAACCGCCGGCCTGGTGGGGTCTGCACCGCATCACACAGAGCTGAAATGATAAGTTACAGAAATAATGGACCGGTCTCGGGGGCGGTCACACGTCACCGCTACACCGCGGCTTCCGTAGCCTCCTGGACACGACCGCATACAAGGAGGTGACAGAGGAGGCGATGAGCACAGAGGCGGAGCTTATAAGAACGGCATGCTGGGAAACCCTGTAACCAGCCGAGACCCTGTTTACCTCTGGGGGGGGGGTTACATTCAAGGCTATGACCCCTCCCCCCCCCTCTGTCATGTGACCACTGACCATCTGGGAAATGTCCAATTCCATCATAATAAGTAATCAGTGCAAAAACAAGAGAGCCACCATCATTGGCACCGCCGTCCAGCGCAGTCCACCATCATTGTCACCGCGCTTTGCAGCGCAGTCCGCCATCCTCTCACACCGAGTAAACATTGAGCAGCGTCCACAGCACAGAGAGATTAGAGCGCGGGGAGAAGGAAGCGGAAGAGGGGCGGCAGGCTCCATTGTGCTGAGCGGAGTCATTTGGCAGAAGACGGGGGGCGCCGCAGCGTCTGGCACGAGGACAAAGGAAACACCACACGGAGAGCGGGCAGAAGACGTCATGTACACGGTGCGGGGCCTCCACCGCCATCACTGCAGGTACCTGTACACCTTGAAGCAATGGTTCCCAGAGTCGGCGACCACCACGTGACCATCAGAGGTGAGCGCCAGCCCCTGCGGACCGTACAACGGGTCGGCCATCGTGTTAATGTAGGACAGAAAGGAGCCGGAACTGTCAAACACCTGGGATGGAGCAAGGGATAATGGGAGAGAAGAAGACGAGAGGTTAATAGAGGAGCCGGAGGGGTGTTATACAGTCATGGCCGTAAATGTTGGCACCCCTGAAATTTTTCAAGAAAATGAAGTATTTCTCACAGAAAAGGATTGTAGTAACACTTTTGCAACCCATGGCCCCGTAGCTAATCTCCCTGGGCGTGGGCGGAAGAGAAGGTGTCAACGCTGATAGTCCGGATGGTGGATAAGCAGCCCCAAACAAGTTCCAAAGATATTCAAGCTGTCCTGCAGGAGGACCGCGCTATGGAGGAGACCCAGGAGGACCGCGCTATGGAGGAGACCCAGGAGGACCGCGCTATGGAGGAGACCCAGGAGGACCCCGCTATGGAGGAGACCCAGGAGGACCCCACTGCTGACACAGAGACATAGATAAAAACAAGACTACATTTTACCAAAATGAACTTGAGTAACCAAAATCCTTCTGGGAAAACGTCTTGTGGACAGATGAGACCAAGATAGAGCTTTTTGGTAAAGCCCATCATTCTACAGTTTACCGAAAACGGAATGAGGCCTACAAAGAAAAGAGCACAGTACCTACAGTGACATATGGTAGAGGTCAGTGATGTTTTGGGTTGTTTTGCTGCCTCTGGCACTGGGGGCCTTGAATGTGTACAAGACATCATGAAATCTGAGGATTACCAATGGATTTTGGGTCGCACTGTACAGCCCAGTGTCAGAAAGCTGGGTTTGTGTCCGAGATCTTGGGTCTTCCAGCAGGACAATGACCCCAAACATACGTCATAAAGCCCCAGAAATGGATGACAACAAAGCGCTGGAGAGTTCTGAAGTGTCAGCAATGAGTCCAGATCTAAATCCCATTGATCACCTGTGGAGAGATCTTATAATTACTGTTGGGAAAAGGCGCCGTCCAATAGGAGACAGGGAGCAGTTTGTAAAGGAAGAGTGGTCCAACATCCCGGCTGAGAGGTGTAAGAAGCTTATTGATGGTTATAGGAAGAGTGGTCCAACATTCCGGCTGAGAGGTGTAAGAAGCTTATTGATGCTTATAGGAAGAGTGGTCCAACATTCCGGCTGAGAGGTGTAAGAAGCTTATTGATGCTTATAGGAAGAGTGGTCCAACATTCCGGCTGAGAGGTGTAAGAAGCTTATTGATGGTTATAGGAAGAGTGCTCCAACATTCCGGCTGAGAGGTGTAAGAAGCTTATTGATGCTTATAGGAAGAGTGGTCAAACATTCCGGCTGAGAGGTGTAAGAAGCTTATTGATGCTTATAGGAAGACACTGATTTCAGTTATTTTTTCCAAAGGGTGTGCAACCAAATATTAAGTTAAGGGGCCAATAATTTTGTCCAGACCATTTTTGGAGTTTGGTGACATTATGTCCAATTTGCTTTTTTTTCTTCCTTTTTGGTTTAGTTCCAATACACACAAAGGGAATAAACATGTGTATAGCAAAACCTGTGTTCCTGCAATCCTTTCCTGTGAGGAATACTTCATTATATAGAAACATTTCAGGGGGGGACAACATTTACGGCCATGATGGTAACATATATATTTACCAGGTGAGATCCCACCCAGAACCCACTGCCCCCCAAACAACAGAGCCCACCGCCGCACCCCCACAAACCACAGAACCAACGTTGCCCCCATGCCACAGAACCGACCGCCCCCCCCCCCCGAACCACAGAACCCACCGCCACACCCCTGAAACCACAGAACCCAATTCTTCCCCCAAACCGTAGAGCCCACCACCACTCCCCCCAAGCCACAGAACCCACCGCCCCCTCCTGAACCACCGAACCCACCATGCCCCCGAACCACAGGACCCATGGCGTCCCCGGTGTTTGGTCGGTACCTGGATCCGGCTGTTTCCCCAGTCGGCCACAATGATGTTTCCATTAGAATCCACGGCGACTCCAGTGGGAGCGTTAAACTGACCGTTCCCCTCGCCGTGAGAACCGAACTTATAGAGGAACTCTCCTTCTGCACTGTACACCTGCGGGGAGGGAGGTCAGAGGTCATATGAGGACTGCGGGGGTCTGAGCGGTGACTATCACATAGGGTCACATGGCCTCACCTTCACTGAGTGGTTGTGAAAATCAGTGACTATGATCTCATTCTTGTTATTGACGGCCACAAAATGGGGACCTGCGAAGAGAGCGGAAGGCGAGTGTCACATGACTATACGTGTAATAAGCCCCTCCCACAATCCAGGCTCCTCCCACCACTTACCATCTAGGCTCCCGGTCTGCTGCTTGTCCCCTGGATTACGGCCTCCGAACCTCCCAACTAACTTCCCATTGGACTGGAAGATGAAGATGCAGCAGGACTTGTTGTCCACAACGATCAGGTGTCCGTTCCGGTCCACGGCAACTCCCTTAGGACCCATGAGACGCCCGACACCCA
>NW_026608806.1:136713-244930 GCF_029499605.1 Hyla sarda | reverse complement strand
ATTATTATTATATACAATATATTATGTCCCCATCATACAGGAGATATCTTTATATTATTATATACAATATATTATGTCACCATCATACAGGAGATATCTTTATATTATTATATACAATATATTATGTCCCCATCATACAGGAGATATCTTTATATTATTATATTATATACAATATATTATGTCCCCATCATACAGGAGATATCTTTATATTATTATATACAATATATTATGTCACCATCATACAGGAGATATCTTTATATTATTATATACAATATATTATGTCCCCCATCATACAGGAGATATCTTTATATTATTATATACAATATATTATGTCACCATCATACAGGAGATATCTTTATATTATTATATACAATATATTATGTCACCATCATACAGGAGATATCCTTTATATTATTATATACAATATATTATGTCACCATCATACAGGAGATATCTTTATATTATTATATACAATATATTATGTCACCATCATACAGGAGATATCTTTATATTATTATATACAATATATTATGTCCCCATCATACAGGAAATATCTTTATATTATTATATACAATATATTATGTCACCATCATACAGGAGATATCTTTATATTATTATATACAATATATTATGTCACCATCATACAGGAGACATCTTTATATTATTATATACAATATATTATGTCACCATCATACAGGAGATATCTTTATATTATTATATACAATATATTATGTCCCCATCATACAGGAATATCTTTATATTATATACAATATATTATGTCCCCATCATACAGGAGATATCTTTATATTATTATATACAATATATTATGTCCCCATCATACAGGAGATATCTTTATATTATTATATTATATACAATATATTATGTCCCCATCATACAGGAGATATCTTTATATTATTATATACAATATATTATGTCACCATCATACAGGAGATATCTTTATATTATTATATATACAATATATTATGTCCCCATCATACAGGAGATATCTTTATATTATATTATATACAATATATTATGTCACCATCATACAGGAGATATCTTTATATTATTATATACAATATATTATGTCACCATCATACAGGAGATATCTTTATATTATTATATACAATATATTATGTCACCATCATACAGGAGATATCTTTATATTATTATATACAATATTTTATGTCCCCATCATACAGGAGATATCTTTATATTATTATATTATATACAATATATTATGTCCCATCATACAGGAGATATCTTTATATTATTATATTATATACAATATATTATGTCCCCATCATACAGGGGATATCTTTATATTATTATATTATATACAATATATTATGTCCCCATCATACAGGAGATATCTTTATATTATTATATACAATATATTATGTCACCATCATATAGGAGATATCTATATATTATTATATACAATATATTATGTCACCATCATATAGGAGATATCTTTATATTATTATATTATATACAATATATTATGTCCCCATCATACAGGGGATATCTTTATATTATTATATTATATACAATATATTATGTCCCCATCATACAGGGATATCTTATATTATTATATTATTATATACAATATATTATGTCACCATCATACAGGAGATATCTTTATATTATTATATACAATATATTATGTCCCCATCATACAGGAGATATCTTTATATTATTATATACAATATATTATGTCACCATCATACAGGAGATATCTTTATATTATTATATACAATATATTATGTCACCATCATACAGGAGATATCTTTATATTATTATATACAATATATTATGTCCCCCATCATACAGGAGATATCTTTATATTATTATATACAATATATTATGTCCCCATCATACAGGAGATATCTTTATATTATTATATACAATATATTATGTCATCATCATACAGGAGATATCTTTATATTATTATATACAATATATTATGTCACCATCATACAGGAGATATCTTTATATTATTATATAATATACAATATATTATGTCACCATCATACAGGAGATATCTTTATATTATTATATACAATATATTATGTCCCCATCATACAGGAGATATCTTTATATTATTATATACAATATATTATGTCCCCATCATACAGGAGATATCTTTATATTATTATATACAATATATTATGTCACCATCATACAGGAGATATCTTTATATTATTATATACAATATATTATGTCCCCATCATACAGGAGATATCTTTATATTATTATTATATACAATATATTATGTCCCCATCATACAGGAGATATCTTTATATTATTATATACAATATATTATGTCACCATCATACAGGAGATATCTTTATATTATTATATACAATATATTATGTCCCCATCATACAGGAGATATCTTTATATTATTATATACAATATATTATGTCCCCATCATACAGGAGATATCTTTATATTATTATATACAATATATTATGTCACCATCATACAGGAGATATCTTTATATTATTATATACAATATATTATGTCCCCATCATACAGGAGATATCTTTATTATTATATTATATACAATATATTATGTCCCCATCATACAGGAGATATCTTTATATTATTATATACAATATATTATGTCCCCATCATACAGGAGATATCTTCATATTATATACAATATATTATGTCCCCATCATACAGGAGATATCTTTATATTATTATATACAATATATTATGTCACCATCATACAGGAGATATCTTTATATTATTATATACAATATATTATGTCCCCATCATACAGGAGATATCTTTATATTATTATATACAATATATTATGTCCCTATCATACAGGAGATATCTTTATATTATTATATACAATATATTATGTCCCCATCATACAGGAGATATCTTTATATTATTATATACAATATATTATGTCACCATCATACAGGAGATATCTTTATATTATTATATACAATATATTATGTCCCCATCATACAGGAGATATCTTTATATTATTATATACAATATATTATGTCCCCATCATACAGGAGATATCTTTATATTATTATATACAATATATTATGTCACCATCATACAGGAGATATCTTTATATTATTATATACAATATATTATGTCCCCATCATACAGGAGATATCTTTATATTATTATATACAATATATTATGTCACCATCATACAGGAGATATCTTTATATTATTATATACAATATATTATGTCACCATCATACAGGAGATATCTTTATATTATTATATACAATATATTATGTCACCATCATACAGGAGATATCTTTATATTATTATATACAATATATTATGTCCCCATCATACAGGAGATATCTTTATATTATTATATACAATATATTATGTCCCTATCATACAGGAGATATCTTTATATTATTATATACAATATATTATGTCCCCATCATACAGGAGATATCTTTATATTATTATATACAATATATTATGTCACCATCATACAGGAGATATCTTTATATTATTATATACAATATATTATGTCCCCATCATACAGGAGATATCTTTATATTATTATATACAATATATTATGTCCCCATCATACAGGAGATATCTTTATATTATTATATACAATATATTATGTCACCATCATACAGGAGATATCTTTATATTATTATATACAATATATTATGTCCCCATCATACAGGAGATATCTTTATATTATTATATACAATATATTATGTCCACCATCATACAGGAGATATCTTTATATTATTATATACAATATATTATGTCACCATCATACAGGAGATACCTTTATATTATTATATACAATATATTATGTCACCATCATACAGGAGATATCTTTATATTATTATATACAATATATTATGTCACCATCATACAGGAGATATCTTTATATTATTATATACAATATATTATGTCCCCATCATACAGGAAATATCTTTATATTATTATATACAATATATTATGTCACCATCATACAGGAGATATCTTTATATTATTATATACAATATATTATGTCACCATCATACAGGAGACATCTTTATATTATTATATACAATATATTATGTCACCATCATACAGGAGATATCTTTATATTATTATATACAATATATTATGTCCCCATCATACAGGAGATATCTTTATATTATATACAATATATTATGTCCCCATCATACAGGAGATATCTTTATATTATTATATACAATATATTATGTCCCCATCATACAGGAGATATCTTTATATTATTATATTATATACAATATATTATGTCACCATCATACAGGAGATATCTTTATATTATTATATTATATACAATATATTATGTCACCATCATACAGGAGATATCTTTATATTATATTATATACAATATATTATGTCCCCATCATACAGGAGATATCTTTATATTATTATATTATATACAATATATTATGTCCCCATCATACAGGAAATATCTTTATATTATTATATACAATATATTATGTCACCATCATACAGGAGATATCTTTATATTATTATATACAATATATTATGTCCCCATCATACAGGAGATATCTTTATATTATTATATACAATATATTATGTCCCCATCATACAGGAGATATCTTTATATTATTATATACAATATATTATGTCCCCATCATACAGGAGATATCTTTATATTATTATATACAATATATTATGTCACCATCATACAGGAGATACCTTTATATTATTATATACAATATATTATGTCCCCATCATACAGGAGATATCTTTATATTATTATATACAATATATTATGTCACCATCATACAGGAGATATCTTTATATTATTATATACAATATATTATGTCCCCATCATACAGGAGATATCTTCATATTATATATACAATATATTATGTCCCCATCATACAGGAGATATCTTTATATTATTATATACAATATATTATGTCCCCATCATACAGGAGATATCTTTATATTATTATATACAATATATTATGTCCCCATCATACAGGAGATATCTTTATATTATTATATTATATACAATATATTATGTCACCATCATACAGGAGATATCTTTATATTATTATATACAATATATTATGTCACCATCATACAGGAGATATCTTTATATTATTATATACAATATATTATGTCACCATCATACAGGAAATATCTTTATATTATTATATACAATATATTATGTCACCATCATACAGGAGATATCTTTATATTATTATATACAATATATTATGTCCCCATCATACAGGAGATATCTTTATATTATTATATACAATATATTATGTCACCATCATACAGGAGATATCTTTATATTATTAATATTATTATATACAATATATTATGTCACCATCATACAGGAGATATCTTTATATTATTATATACAATATATTATGTCCCCATCATACAGGAGATATCTTTATATTATTATATACAATATATTATGTCACCATCATACAGGAGATATCTTTATATTATTATATACAATATATTATGTTTGCATCATACAGGAGATATCTTTATATTATTATATACAATATATTATGTCCCCATCATACAAGAGACATCTTTATATTATTATATACAATATATTATGTCACCATCATACAGGAGATATCTTTATATTATTATATACAATATATTATGTCCCTATCATACAGGAGATATCTTTATATTATTATATACAATATATTATGTCCCCATCATACAGGAGATATCTTTATATTATTATATACAATATATTATGTCACCATCATACAGGAGATATCTTTATATTATTATATACAATATATTATGTTTGCCATCATACAGGAGATATCTTTATATTATTATATACAATATATTATGTCCCTATCATACAGGAGATATCTTTATATTATTATATACAATATATTATGTCCCCATCATACAGGAGATATCTTTATATTATTATATACAATATATTATGTCACCATCATACAGGAGATATCTTTATATTATTATATACAATATATTATGTCCCCATCATACAGGAGATATCTTTATATTATTATATTATATACAATATATTATGTCCCCATCATACAGGAGATATCTTTATATTATTATATACAATATATTATGTCCCCATCATACAGGAGATATCTTTATATTATTATATACAATATATTATGTCCCCATCATACAGAGACATCTTTATATTATTATATACAATATATTATGTCCCCATCATACAGGAGATATCTTTATATTATTATATACAATATATTATGTCACCATCATACAGGAGATATCTTTATATTATTATATTATATACAATATATTATGTCCCCATCATACAGGAGATATCTTTATATTATTATATACAATATATTATGTCACCATCATACAGGAGATATCTTTATATTATTATATACAATATATTATGTCCCCATCATACAGGAGATGACTTTATATTATTATATACAATATATTATGTCCCCATCATACAGGAGATATCTTTATATTATTATATACAATATATTATGTCCCCATCATACAGGAGATATCTTTATATTATTATATACAATATATTATGTCACCATCATACAGGAGATATCTTTATATTATTATATACAATATATTATGTCCCCATCATACAGGAGATATCTTTATATTATTATATTATATACAATATATTATGTCCCCATCATACAGGAGATATCTTTATATTATTATATACAATATATTATGTCACCATCATACAGGAGATATCTTTATATTATTATATACAATATATTATGTCCCCATCATACAGGAGATATCTTTATATATTATATTATATACAATATATTATGTCCCCATCATACAGGAGATATCTTTATATTATTATATACAATATATTATGTCCCCATCATACAGGAGATATCTTTATATTATTATATACAATATATTATGTCCCCATCATACAGGAGATATCTTTATATTATTATATACAATATATTATGTCACCATCATACAGGAGATATCTTTATATTATTATATACAATATATTATGTCCCCATCATACAGGAGATGACTTTATATTATTATATACAATATATTATGTCCCCATCATACAGGAGATATCTTTATATTATTATATACAATATATTATGTCCCCATCATACAGGAGATATCTTTATATTATTATATACAATATATTATGTCACCATCATACAGGAGATATCTTTATATTATTATATACAATATATTATGTCACCATCATACAGGAGATATCTTTATATTATTATATACAATATATTATGTCCCCATCATACAGGAGATATCTTTATATTATTATATTATATACAATATATTGTGTCCCCATCATACAGGAGATATCTTTATATATTATATTATATACAATATATTGTGTCCCCATCATACAGGAGATATCTTTATATTATTATATTATATACAATATATTGTGTCCCCATCATACAGGAGATATCTTTATATTATTATATACAATATATTATGTCACCATCATACAGGAGATATCTTTATATTATTATATACAATATATTATGTCACCATCATACAGGAGATATCTTTATATTATTATATACAATATATTATGTCCCCATCATACAGGAAATATCTTTATATTATTATATACAATATATTATGTCACCATCATACAGGAGATATCTTTATATTATTATATACAATATATTATGTCCCCATCATTCAGGAGATATCTTTATATTATTATATACAATATATTATGTCCCCATCATACAGGAGATATCTTTATATTATTATATACAATATATTATGTCACCATCATACAGGAGATATCTTTATATTATTATATACAATATATTATGTCCCCATCATACAGGAGATATCTTTATATTATATACAATATATTATGTCCCCATCATACAGGAGATATCTTTATATTATATACAATATATTATGTCCCCATCATACAGGAGATATCTTTATATTATTATATACAATATATTATGTCCCCATCATACAGGAGATATCTTTATATTATATACAATATATTATGTCCCCATCATACAGGAGATATCTTTATATTATTATATACAATATATTATGTCCCCATCATACAGGAGATATCTTTATATTATTATATTATATACAATATATTATGTCCCCATCATACAGGAGATATCTTTATATTATTATATTATATACAATATATTATGTCACCATTATACAGGAGATATCTTTATATTATTATATACAATATATTATGTCCCCATCATACAGGAAATATCTTTATATTATTATATTATTATATACAATATATTATGTCACCATCATACAGGAGATATCTTTATATTATTATATACAATATATTATGTCCCCATCATACAGGAGATATCTTTATATTATTATATACAATATATTATGTCACCATCATACAGGAGATATCTTTATATTATTATATACAATATATTATGTTTGCATCATACAGGAGATATCTTTATATTATTATATACAATATATTATGTCCCCATCATACAAGAGACATCTTTATATTATTATATACAATATATTATGTCCCTATCATACAGGAGATATCTTTATATTATTATATACAATATATTATGTCCCCATCATACAGGAGATATCTTTATATTATTATATACAATATATTATGTCACCATCATACAGGAGATATCTTTATATTATTATATTATATACAATATATTATGTCACCATCATACAGGAGATATCTTTATATTATTATATACAATATATTATGTCCCCATCATACAGGAAATATCTTTATATTATTATATACAATATATTATGTCCCCATCATACAGGAGATATCATTATATTATTATATACAATATATTATGTCCCCATCATACAGGAGATATCTTTATATTATTATATACAATATATTATGTCCCCATCATACAGGAGATATCTTTATATTATTATATTATATACAATATATTATGTCCCCATCATACAGGAGATATCTTTATATTATTATATACAATATATTATGTCCCCATCATACAGGAGATATCTTTATATTATTATATACAATATATTATGTCCCCATCATACAAGAGACATCTTTATATTATTATATACAATATATTATGTCCCCATCATACAGGAGATATCTTTATATTATTATATACAATATATTATGTCACCATCATACAGGAGATATCTTTATATTATTATATACAATATATTATGTCCCCATCATACAGGAGATATCTTTATATTATTATATTATATACAATATATTATGTCCCCATCATACAGGAGATATCTTTATATTATTATATACAATATATTATGTCTCCATCATACAGGAGATATCTTTATATTATTATATACAATATATTATGTCCCCATCATACAGGAGATATCTTTATATTATTATATACAATATATTATGTCACCATCATACAGGAGATATCTTTATATTATTATATACAATATATTATGTCCCCATCATACAGGAGATGACTTTATATTATTATATACAATATATTATGTCCCCATCATACAGGAGATATCTTTATATTATTATATACAATATATTATGTCCCCATCATACAGGAGATATCTTTATATTATTATATACAATATATTATGTCACCATCATACAGGAGATATCTTTATATTATTATATACAATATATTATGTCCCCATCATACAGGAGATATCTTTATATTATTATATTATATACAATATATTATGTCCCCATCATACAGGAGATATCTTTATATTATTATATACAATATATTATGTCACCATCATACAGGAGAT
Source organism: Hyla sarda (assembly GCF_029499605.1). Classification (NCBI taxonomy): domain Eukaryota; kingdom Metazoa; phylum Chordata; class Amphibia; order Anura; family Hylidae; genus Hyla; species Hyla sarda. The sequence goes on along the minus strand of NW_026608806.1, from coordinate 235,144 downwards.
ATCTTTATATTATTATATACAATATATTATGTCCCCATCATACAGGAGATATCTTTATATTATTATATACAATATATTATGTCACCATCATACAGGAGATATCTTTATATTATTATATACAATATATTATGTCCCCATCATACAGGAGAGGACTTTATATTATTATATACAATATATTATGTCCCCATCATACAGGAGATATCTTTATATTATTATATACAATATATTATGTCCCCATCATACAGGAGATATCTTTATATTATTATATACAATATATTATGTCACCATCATACAGGAGATATCTTTATATTATTATATACAATATATTATGTCCCCATCATACAGGAGATATCTTTATATTATTATATTATATACAATATATTATGTCCCCATCATACAGGAGATATCTTTATATTATTATATACAATATATTATGTCACCATCATACAGGAGATATCTTTATATTATTATATACAATATATTATGTCCCCATCATACAGGAGATATCTTTATATTATTATATACAATATATTATGTCCCCATCATACAGGAAATATCTTTATATTATTATATACAATATATTATGTCACCATCATTCAGGAGATATCTTTATATTATTATATACAATATATTATGTCCCCATCATACAGGAGATATCTTTATATTATTATATACAATATATTATGTCCCCATCATACAGGAGATATCTTTATATTATTATATACAATATATTATGTCCCCATCATACAGGAGATATCTTTATATTATTATATACAATATATTATGTCACCATCATACAGGAGATACCTTTATATTATTATATACAATATATTATGTCACCATCATACAGGAGATATCTTTATATTATTATATACAATATATTATGTCACCATCATACAGGAGATATCTTTATATTATTATATACAATATATTATGTCACCATCATACAGGAGATATCTTTATATTATTATATACAATATATTATGTCCCCATCATACAGGAGATATCTTTATATTATTATATACAATATATTATGTCCCCATCATACAGGAGATATCTTTATATTATTATATTATATACAATATATTATGTCACCATCATACAGGAGATATCTTTATATTATTATATACAATATATTATGTCACCATCATACAGGAGATATCTTTATATTATTATATACAATATATTATGTCCCCATCATACAGGAGATATCTTTATATTATTATATACAATATATTATGTCACCATCATACAGGAGATATCTTTATATTATTATATTATTATATACAATATATTATGTCACCATCATACAGGAGATATCTTTATATTATTATATACAATATATTATGTCCCCATCATACAGGAGATATCTTTATATTATTATATACAATATATTATGTCACCATCATACAGGAGATATCTTTATATTATTATATACAATATATTATGTTTGCATCATACAGGAGATATCTTTATATTATTATATACAATATATTATGTCCCCATCATACAAGAGACATCTTTATATTATTATATACAATATATTATGTCCCTATCATACAGGAGATATCTTTATATTATTATATACAATATATTATGCCCCCATCATACAGGAGATATCTTTATATTATTATATTATTATATACAATATATTATGTCACCATCATACAGGAGATATCTTTATATTATTATATACAATATATTATGTCCCCATCATACAGGAGATATCTTTATATTATTATATACAATATATTATGTCACCATCATACAAGAGACATCTTTATATTATTATATACAATATATTATGTCCCTATCATACAGGAGATATCTTTATATTATTATATACAATATATTATGCCCCCATCATACAGGAGATATCTTTATATTATTATATTATTATATACAATATATTATGTCCCCATCATACAGGAGATATCTTTATATTATTATATACAATATATTATGTCACCATCATACAGGAGATATCTTTATATTATTATATACAATATATTATGTCCCCATCATACAGGAGATATCTTTATATTATTATATACAATATATTATGTCACCATCATACAGGAGATATCTTTATATTATTATATACAATATATTATGTCACCATCATACAGGAGATATCTTTATATTATTATATACAATATATTATGTCACCATCATACAGGAGATATCTTTATATTATTATGTACAATATATTATGTCCCCATCATACAAGAGACATCTTTATATTATTATATACAATATATTATGTCCCTATCATACAGGAGATATCTTTATATTATTATATACAATATATTATGTCCCCATCATACAGGAGATATCTTTATATTATTATATACAATATATTATGTCACCATCATACAGGAGATATCTTTATATTATTATATACAATATATTATGTCCCCATCATACAGGAGATATCTTTATATTATTATATTATATACAATATATTATGTCCCCATCATACAGGAGATATCTTTGTATTATTATATTATATACAATATATTATGTCCCCATCATACAGGAGATATCTTTGTATTATTATATACAATATATTATGTCCCCATCATACAGGAGATATCTTTATATTATTATATACAATATATTATGTCCCCATCATACAAGAGACATCTTTATATTATTATATACAATATATTATGTCCCCATCATACAGGAGATATCTTTATATTATTATATACAATATATTATGTCACCATCATACAGGAGATATCTTTATATTATTATATACAATATATTATGTCACCATCATACAGGAGATATCTTTATATTATTATATACAATATATTATGTCCCCATCATACAGGAGATATCTTTATATTATTATATACAATATATTATGTCCCCATCATACAGGAGATATCTTTATATTATTATATACAATATATTATGTCACCATCATACAGGAGATATCTTTATATTATTATATACAATATATTATGTCCCCATCATACAGGAGATATCTTTATATTATTATATACAATATATTATGTCACCATCATACAGGAGATATCTTTATATTATTATATACAATATATTATGTCACCATCATACAGGAGATATCTTTATATTATTATATTATATACAATATATTATGTCCCCATCATACAGGAGATATCTTTATATTATTATATACAATATATTATGTCCCCATCATACAGGAGATATCTTTATATTACATTATATACAATATATTATGTCCCCATCATACAGGAGATATCTTTATATTATTATATACAATATATTATGTTTGCATCATAAAGTTGGCATGTTTAAACTTTTTGAAGACATTAGAGGCTTCAAATTATTGCAGCAATTTTCAAAATTTTCTCGAAAAATTCAAAATCGGAATTTTTCAGTGACCAGTTAAATATAAAGTGGATTTATGGGGCTTTTCTGTGAGAAATATAAGTGACCCCATTATAGAAACTGCATTCCTCAAAGTATACAAAATGACATTCAGAAAGTGTGTTAACCCTTTAGGTGTTTTACCGGAATAGCAGCAAAGTGAAGGAGAAAATTCAAAATCTTCAATTTGTTACGCTAACATGTTCTTGTAGAGTCTTTTTTTTTATAAGGGGTAAAAGGAGAGAAATCCCACCCAAAATGTGTAATCCAATTTCTCTCGAGTAAGGAAATACCTCCTATGTGGATGTCAAGTGCTCTGCGGGCGCACTAGAGGGCTCAGAAGGGAAGGTGCGACAATGGGATTTTGGAGAGTGAATTTTGCTGAAATGGTTTTTGGGGGGCATGTCACATTTAGGAAGCCCATATGGTGCCAGAACAGCAAAAAAAAAAAAAAAAAAAAAAAAAAACACATGGCATATAATTTTGGAAACTACACCCCTCAAGGAATGTAACAAGGGGTCCAGTGAGCCTTAACACCCCACAGGTGTTGCACAACTTTTTGTTAAAGTTGGATGTGTAAATTATTTTTATTTTTTTCACTAAAATGCTGGTTTCCCCCCAAATTTTACATTTTTACAAGGGGTAATAGGAGAAAATGCCCCCCAAAATTTGTACCCCATCTCATCTGGACCCCCCCCCCCTACATGTGAACCCATTTCGGAAACTATACCCCTCACGGAATATAATAAGGGGTGCAGAGAGCATTTACACCCCACTGGGGTTTGACAGATCTTTTTAACAGTGGGCTGAGCAAATGAAATATTAAATTTTTCATTTTCAAGAACCATTCATCATTCATTGTTGGGGGACAGCGACATAATTTATTGTGGGGCACAGCGACATCATTTATTGTGGGGCACAGCGATATAATTTATTGTGGGGGCACAGCGACATCATTTATTGTGGGGGCACAGCGACATCATTTATTGTGGGGGCACAGCAATATAATTTATTGTGGGGGCACAGCGACACAATTTATTGTGGGGGCACAGCAACATCATTTATTGTGGGGACACAGCAACATCATTTATTGTGGGGACACAGCAACATCATTTATTGTGGGGGCACAGCGACATCATTTATTGTGGGGCACAGCGACATCATTTATTGTGGGGGCACAGCGACATCATTTATTGTGGGGGCACAGCAACATCATTTATTGTGGGGGCACAGCGACATCATTTATTGTGGGGGCACAGCAACATCATTTATTGTGGGGGCACAGCTACATCATTTATTGTGTGGCACAGCGACATCATTTATTGTGGGGCACAGCGACATCATTTATTGTGGGGGCACAGCGACATCATTTATTGTGGGGGCACAGCGACATTGTCACGATTCGGCTAAGGGTTGTGGATCCGCTGTGTCAGCGAGGGATTGGCGTGGACCGTGCTAGTGGACCGGTTCTAAGAGGCTACTGGTTTTCACCAGAGCCCGCCGCAAAGCGGGATGGTCTTGCTGCGGCAGTAGCAACCAGGTCGTATCCACTAGCAACGGCTCAACCTCGCTGACTGCTGAGAAGGCGTGGGACAGAAGGACTAGGCAGAGGCAAGGTCAGACGTAGCAGAAGGTCGGGGGCAGGCGGCAAGGTTCGTAGTCAGGATGGATAGCAGAAGTTCAGGTACACAGGCTTTGGACACACTAAACGCTTTCACTGGCACAAGGCAACAAGATCCGGCAAGGGAGTGCAAGGGAGGAGATTAGATATAGCCAGGGAGCAGGTGGAAGCCAATTAAGCTAATTGGGCCAGGCACCAATCATTGGTGCACTGGCCCTTTAAGTCTCAGAGAGCTGGCGCGCGCGCGCCCTAGAGAGCGGAGCCGCGCGCGCCAGCACAAGACAGCAGGGGACCGGAACGGGTAAGTGACCTGGGATGCGATTCGCGAGCGGGCGCGTCCCGCTGTGCGAATCGCATCCCCGACGGCCATGACAGTACAGCGCTCCCGGTCAGCGGGACTGACCGGGGCGCTGCAGGGAGAAAGATGCCGTGAGCGCTCCGGGGAGGAGCGGGGACCCGGAGCGCTAGGCGTAACAGTACCCCCCCCCTTAGGTCTCCCCTTTTTTTTGTCCGGTAACTGCCTCCCCTGGGATGAGGACACCGGGAAAGAATGGAGGGTTTCCTCAACGGCAGGCAGTGCAGCAGGAGTTGGAATGGGGAGGGAGGGCAGAGGGTGAAGCCTGGCACGGGGCAGGGTGACACAAGGACGGGAGCCATGAGGAGGCACAGAGGCTTGCCTGACGGGAATGGGAGGGGGGGAGAGGCACTTCCTAAGGCAGGCAGAGTCCCAGTTCTTGATCTCCCCAGTGGTCCAATCAAGGGTGGGAGAATGAAGCCGGAGCCACGGCAGACCAAGGAGGACCTCAGAGGTACAGTTGGGGAGAACGAAGAGCTCAATCCTTTCGTGGTGGGGTCCAATACACATCAGGAGGGGTTTTGTGCGGTAACGCACGGTGCAATCCAGTCTGACTCCATTGACCGCGGAAATGTAGAGCGGCTTGACGAGACGGGTCACCGGGATGCGGAATTTATTAACAAACGACTCCAAAATAAAATTTCCAGAGGCACCGGAGTCCAAGCAGGCCACGGCTGAGAGGGAGGAGTTGGCTGAAGGAGAAATCCGCACGGGCACCGTGAGACGTGGAGAAGCAGACTTGGAACCAAGAGACGCCACACCCACGTGAGCTGGGTGCGTGCGTGCGTTTCCCAGACGTGGAGGACGGATAGGGCAATCCACCAAGTAATGCTCGGTACTGGCACAGTAAAGACAGAGATTTTCTTCCCTACGGCGATTCCTCTCTTCCTGGGTCAGGCGAGACCGATCCACTTGCATGGCCTCCTCGGCGGGAGGCCCAGGCGTAGACTGCAAAGGATGCTGTGGGAGAGGTGCCCAGAGATCTAAGTCTTTTTCCTGGCGGAGCTCTTGGTGTCGCTCAGAAAAACGCATGTCAATGCGGGTAGCCAAATGGATGAGTTCTTGGAGGTTGGCAGGAATCTCTCGTGCGGCCAGCACATCCTTGATGCGACTGGATAGGCCTTTTTTAAAGGTCGCGCAGAGAGCCTCGTTATTCCATGATAACTCGGAAGCAAGAGTACGAAATTGGATGGCGTACTCGCCCACTGAAGAATTACCCTGGACCAGGTTCAACAGGGCAGTCTCGGCAGAAGAAGCTCGGGCAGGCTCCTCGAAGACACTCCGGATTTCAGTGAAGAAGGCCTGGACTGTGGCTGTGGCAGGATCATTGCGGTCCCAGAGCGGTGTGGCCCAAGACAAGGCCTTTCCTGAAAGAAGGCTTACTACAAACGCCACCTTAGACCGTTCTGTAGGAAACAAGTCCGACAACATCTCCATATGCAGGGAACACTGAGACAAAAATCCACGGCAGAGTTTAGAGTCCCCATCAAATTTGTCCGGCAGGGACAAGCGGAGGCTAGGAGCGGCCACTCGCTGCGGAGGAGGTGCAGGAGCTGGCGGAGGAGATGGTTGCTGCTGTAGCAGAGGCAGAAGTTGCTGTAACGTGGCGGTCAACTGCGACAGCTGCTGTCCTTGTTGGGCAATTTGCTGCGATTGCTGAGCGACCACCGTGGTAAGGTCAGCGAGACTTGGCAGCGGCACCTCAGCGGGATCCATGGCCGGATCTACTGTCACGATTCGGCTAAGGGTTGTGGATCCGCTGTGTCAGCGAGGGATTGGCGTGGACCGTGCTAGTGGACCGGTTCTAAGAGGCTGCTGGTTTTCACCAGAGCCCGCCGCAAAGCGGGATGGTCTTGCTGCGGCAGTAGCAACCAGGTCGTATCCACTAGCAACGGCTCAACCTCGCTGACTGCTGAGAAGGCGTGGGACAGAAGGACTAGGCAGAGGCAAGGTCAGATGTAGCAGAAGGTCGGGGGCAGGCGGCAAGGTTCGTAGTCAGGATGGATAGCAGAAGTTCAGGTACACAGGCTTTGGACACACTAAACGCTTTCACTGGCACAAGGCAACAAGATCCGGCGAGGAAGTGCAAGGGAGGAGATTAGATATAGCCAGGGAGCAGGTGGAAGCCAATTAAGCTAATTGGGCCAGGCACCAATCATTGGTGCACTGGCCCTTTAAGTCTCAGAGAGCTGGCGCGCGCGCGCCCTAGAGAGCGGAGCCGCGCGCGCCAGCACAAGACAGCAGGGGACCGGGACGGGTAAGTGACCTGGGATGCGATTCGCGAGCGGGCGCGTCCCGCTGTGCGAATCGCATCCCCGACGGCCATGACAGTACAGCGCTCCCGGTCAGCGGGACTGACCGGGGCGCTGCAGGGAGAAAGATGCCGTGAGCGCTCCGGGGAGGAGCGGGGACCCGGAGCGCTAGGCGTAACAGACATCATTGTGGGGGCACAGCGACATCATTTATTGTGGGGGCACAGCGACATCATTTATTGTGGGGCACAGCGACATCATTTATTGTGGGGCACAGCGACATCATTTATTGTGGGGCACAGCGACATCATTTATTGTGGGGCACAGCGACATAATTTATTGTGGGGGCACAGCGACATAATTTATTGTGGGGCACAGCAACATCATTTATTGTGGGGGCACAGCGACATCATTTATTGTGGGGGCACAGCAACATCATTTATTGTGGGGGCACAGCGACACTGTTACGCCGAGCGCTCCGGGTCCCCGCTCCTCCCCGGAGCGCTCGCTTCACTCTCCCCGCTGCAGCGCTCCGGTCACATCCTCTGACCCGGGGCGCTGCGATTCCGCTGCCAGCCGGGGTGCGATTCGCGATGCGGGTAGCGCCCGCTCGCGATGCGCACCCCGGCTCCCGTACCTGACTCGCTCTCCGTCTGTCCTGTCCCGGCGCGCGCGGCCCCGCTCCCTAGGGCGCGCGCGCGCCGGGTCTCTGCGATTTAAAGGGCCACTGCGCCGCTGATTGGCGCAGTGGTTCCAATTAGTGTGTTCACCTGTGCACTTCCCTATATCACCTCACTTCCCCTGCACTCCCTTGCCGGATCTTGTTGCCTTAGTGCCAGTGAAAGCGTTCCTTGTGTGTTCCTTGCCTGTGTTTCCAGACCTTCTGCCGTTGCCCCTGACTACGATCCTTGCTGCCTGCCCCGACCTTCTGCTACGTCCGACCTTGCTTCTGCCTACTCCCTTGTACCGCGCCTATCTTCAGCAGCCAGAGAGGTGAGCCGTTGCTAGTGGATACGACCTGGTCACTACCGCCGCAGCAAGACCATCCCGCTTTGCGGCGGGCTCTGGTGAAAACCAGTAGTGGCTTAGAACCGGTCCACTAGCACGGTCCACGCCAATCCCTCTCTGGCACAGAGGATCCACTACCTGCCAGCCGGCATCGTGACAGTAGATCCGGCCATGGATCCCGCTGAAGTTCCTCTGCCAGTTGTCGCTGACCTCACCACGGTGGTCGCCCAGCACTCACAACAGATAGCGCAACAAGGCCAACAGCTGTCTCAACTGACCGTTATGCTACAACAGTTACTACCACAGCTTCAGCAGTCATCTCCTCCGCCAGCTCCTGCACCTCCTCCGCAGCGAGTGGCCGCTCCTGGGCTACGCCTATCCTTGCCGGATAAATTTGATGGGGACTCTAAGTTTTGCCGTGGCTTTCTTTCCCAATGTTCCCTGCATCTGGAGATGATGTCGGACCTGTTTCCCACTGAAAGGTCTAAGGTGGCCTTCGTAGTCAGCCTTCTGTCCGGAAAAGCCCTGTCATGGGCCACACCGCTCTGGGACCGCAATGACCCCGTCACTGCCTCTGTACACTCCTTCTTCTCGGAAATCCGAAGTGTCTTTGAGGAACCTGCCCGAGCCTCTTCTGCTGAGACTGCCCTGTTGAACCTGGTCCAGGGTAATTCTTCCGTTGGCGAGTATGCCGTACAATTCCGTACTCTTGCTTCAGAATTGTCCTGGAATAATGAGGCCCTCTGCGCGACCTTCAAAAAAGGCCTATCCAGCAACATTAAAGATGTTCTGGCCGCACGAGAAATTCCTGCTAATCTACATGAACTTATTCACCTTGCCACTCGCATTGACATGCGTTTTTCCGAAAGGCGTCAGGAACTCCGCCAAGATATGGACTCTGTTCGCACGAGGCGTTTCTTCTCCTCGGCTCCTCTCTCCTCTGGTCCCCTGCAATCTGTTCCTGTGCCTTCCGCCGTGGAGGCTATGCAGGTCGACCGGTCTCGCCTGACACCTCAAGAGAGGACACGACGCCGTATGGAGAACCTCTGCCTGTACTGTGCTAGTACCGAACACTTCCTGAGGGATTGTCCTATCCGTCCTCCCCGCCTGGAAAGACGTACGCTGACTCCGCACAAAGGTGAGACAGTCCTTGATGTCTACTCTGCTTCTCCACGTCTTACAGTGCCTGTGCGGATGTCTGCCTCTGCCTTCTCCTTCCCTGCTGTGGCCTTCTTGGACTCTGGATCTGCAGGAAATTTTATTTTGGCCTCTCTCGTCAACAGGTTCAACATCCCAGTGACCAGTCTCGCCAGACCCCTCTACATCAATTGTGTAAATAATGAAAGATTGGACTGTACCATACGTTTCCGCACGGAGCCCCTTCTTATGAGCATCGGATCTCATCACGAGAGGATTGAACTTTTGGTCCTCCCCAATTGCACCTCGGAAATTCTCCTTGGACTTCCCTGGCTTCAACTTCATTCCCCAACCCTGGATTGGTCCACTGGGGAGATCAAGAGTTGGGGGTCCTCTTGTTCCAAGAACTGTCTAAAACCGGTTCCCAGTAACCCTTGCCGTAACTCTGTGGTTCCTCCAGTAACCGGTCTCCCTAAGGCCTATATGGATTTCGCGGATGTTTTCTGCAAAAAACAAGCTGAGACTCTACCTCCTCACAGGCCTTATGATTGTCCTATCGACCTCCTCCCGGGCACTACTCCACCCCGGGGCAGAATTTATCCTCTCTCTGCCCCAGAGACTCTTGCCATGTCTGAATACGTCCAGGAGAATCTAAAAAAGGGCTTTATCCGTAAATCCTCCTCTCCTGCCGGAGCCGGATTTTTCTTTGTGTCCAAAAAAGATGGCTCCCTACGTCCTTGCATTGACTACCGCGGTCTTAATAAAATCACGGTTAAGAACCGCTACCCCTTACCCCTCATCTCTGAACTCTTTGATCGCCTCCAAGGTGCCCACATCTTTACTAAATTGGACTTAAGAGGCGCCTATAACCTCATCTGCATCAGAGAGGGGGATGAGTGGAAAACGGCTTTTAACACCAGAGATGGACACTTTGAGTATCTGGTCATGCCCTTTGGCCTGTGCAACGCCCCTGCCGTCTTCCAAGACTTTGTCAATGAAATTTTTCGTGATCTGTTATACTCCTGTGTTGTTGTATATCTGGACGATATCCTAATTTTTTCTGCCAATCTAGAAGAACACCGCCAGCATGTCCGTATGGTTCTTCAGAGACTTCGTGACAATCAACTCTATGCCAAAATTGAGAAATGTCTGTTTGAATGCCAATCTCTTCCTTTTCTAGGATATTTGGTCTCTGGCCAGGGACTACAGATGGATCCAGACAAACTCTCTGCCGTCTTAGATTGGCCACGCCCCTCCGGACTCCGTGCTATCCAACGTTTTTTGGGCTTCGCCAATTATTACAGGCAATTTATTCCACATTTTTCTACCATTGTGGCTCCTATCGTGGCTTTAACCAAAAAAAAATGCTGATCCCAAGTCCTGGTCTCCTCAAGCAGAAGACGCCTTTAAACGACTCAAGTCTGCCTTTTCTTCGGCTCCCGTCCTCTCCAGACCTGACCCTTCCAAACCCTTCCTATTGGAGGTTGATGCCTCCTCAGTGGGAGCTGGAGCTGTTCTTCTACAAAAAAATTCTTCCGGGCATGCTGTCACTTGTGGTTTTTTCTCTAGGACCTTCTCTCCAGCGGAGAGGAACTACTCCATCGGGGATCGTGAGCTTCTAGCCATTAAATTAGCACTTGAGGAATGGAGGCATCTGCTGGAGGGATCAAGTTTTCCTGTTATTATCTACACCGACCACAAGAACCTCTCCTACCTCCAGTCTGCCCAACGGCTGAATCCTCGCCAGGCCCGGTGGTCTCTGTTCTTTGCCCGATTTAATTTTGAGATTCACTTTCGTCCTGCCGATAAGAACATTAGGGCCGATGCTCTCTCTCGTTCCTCGGATGCCTCAGAAGTTGAACTCTCTCCGCAACACATCATTCCACCTGACTGCCTGATCTCCACTTCTCCTGCCTCCATCAGGCAGACTCCTCCAGGAAAGACCTTTGTTTCTCCACGCCAACGCCTCGGAATCCTCAAATGGGGTCACTCCTCCCATCTCGCAGGTCATGCGGGCATCAAGAAATCTGTGCAACTCATCTCCCGCTTCTATTGGTGGCCGACTCTGGAGACGGATGTTGTGGACTTTGTGCGAGCCTGCACTATCTGTGCCCGGGATAAGACTCCTCGCCAGAAGCCCGCTGGTTTTCTTCATCCTCTGCCTGTCCCCGAACAGCCTTGGTCTCTGATTGGTATGGATTTTATTACTGATTTGCCCCCTTCCCGTGGCAACACTGTTATTTGGGTGGTCGTTGATCGATTCTCCAAAATGGCACATTTCATCCCTCTTCCTGGTCTTCCTTCTGCGCCTCAGTTGGCTAAACAATTTTTTGTACACATTTTTCGTCTTCACGGGTTGCCTACGCAGATTGTCTCGGATAGAGGCGTCCAATTCGTGTCTAAATTCTGGAGGGCTCTCTGTAAACAACTCAAGATCAAATTAAATTTTTCTTCTGCATATCATCCCCAGTCCAATGGACAAGTAGAAAGAATTAACCAGATCTTGGGTGATTATTTGCGACATTTTGTTTCCTCCCGCCAGGATGACTGGGCAGATCTCCTCCCATGGGCCGAATTCTCGTATAACTTTAGGGTCTCTGAATCTTCCTCCAAATCCCCATTTTTTGTGGTGTACGGCCGTCACCCTCTTCCCCCCCTCCCTACTCCCTTGCCCTCTGGTCTGCCCGCTGTGGATGAAATTTCTCGTGATCTTTCCATCATATGGAGAGAGACCCAAAATTCTCTCTTACAGGCTTCATCACGCATGAAGAAGTTCGCAGATAAGAAAAGAAGAGCTCCTCCCGTTTTTTCCCCTGGAGACAAGGTATGGCTCTCCGCTAAATATGTCCGCTTCCGTGTCCCTAGCTACAAGTTGGGACCACGCTATCTTGGTCCTTTCAAAATTTTGCGTCAAATTAATCCTGTCTCTTATAAACTTCTTCTTCCCCCTTCTCTTCGTATCCCTAATGCCTTTCACGTCTCTCTTCTCAAACCACTCATCCTCAACCGTTTTTCTCCCAAATCTGTTCCTCCCACTCCTGTTTCCGGCTCCTCGGACATCTTCTCTGTCAAAGAAGTCTTGGCTTCCAAGAAGGTCAGAGGGAAAACTTTTTTTTTGGTGGACTGGGAGGGTTGTGGTCCTGAAGAGAGATCCTGGGAACCTGAGGACAACATCCTAGACAAAAGTCTGCTCCTCAGGTTCTCAGGCTCTAAGAAGAGGGGGAGACCCAAGGGGGGGGGTACTGTTACGCCGAGCGCTCCGGGTCCCCGCTCCTCCCCGGAGCGCTCGCTTCACTCTCCCCGCTGCAGCGCTCCGGTCACATCCTCTGACCCGGGGCGCTGCGATTCCGCTGCCAGCCGGGGTGCGATTCGCGATGCGGGTAGCGCCCGCTCGCGATGCGCACCCCGGCTCCCGTACCTGACTCGCTCTCCGTCTGTCCTGTCCCGGCGCGCGCGGCCCCGCTCCCTAGGGCGCGCGCGCGCCGGGTCTCTGCGATTTAAAGGGCCACTGCGCCGCTGATTGGCGCAGTGGTTCCAATTAGTGTGTTCACCTGTGCACTTCCCTATATCACCTCACTTCCCCTGCACTCCCTTGCCGGATCTTGTTGCCTTAGTGCCAGTGAAAGCGTTCCTTGTGTGTTCCTTGCCTGTGTTTCCAGACCTTCTGCCGTTGCCCCTGACTACGATCCTTGCTGCCTGCCCCGACCTTCTGCTACGTCCGACCTTGCTTCTGCCTACTCCCTTGTACCGCGCCTATCTTCAGCAGCCAGAGAGGTGAGCCGTTGCTAGTGGATACGACCTGGTCACTACCGCCGCAGCAAGACCATCCCGCTTTGCGGCGGGCTCTGGTGAAAACCAGTAGTGGCTTAGAACCGGTCCACTAGCACGGTCCACGCCAATCCCTCTCTGGCACAGAGGATCCACTACCTGCCAGCCGGCATCGTGACAGACATCATTTATTGTGGGGGCACAGCGACATCATTTATTGTGGGGGCACAGCGACATCATTTATTGTGGGGGCACAGCGACATCATTTATTGTGGGGCACAGCGACATCATTTATTGTGGGGCACAGCGATATAATTTATTGTGGGGGCACAGCGACATAATTTATTGTGGGGCACAGCGACATCATTTATTGTGGGGCACAGCGACATCATTTATTGTGGGGGCACAGCGACATCATTTATTGTGGGGGCACAGCGACATCATTTATTGTGGGGGCACAGCGACATAATTTATTGTGGGGCACAGCGACATCATTTATTGTGGGGGCACAGCGACATCATTTATTGTGGGGCACAGCGACATCATTTATTGTGGGGGAACAGGGCCATCATTTATTGTGGGGGCACAGTGTTGCGGTTCTAAAGGTGATAATCCTGTCTGCAGCTCCACTTATTGTGGACAATCCTGCATGCTACACCAATTGTGATTTTAGAATTAGAGTAAAACAAACATGCCCCTCCCCCGACCATGTGCTCTCTTTGTTGGAGTCAAAATGGCACCAACTATATGAAAACGGAAGCAGGAAGTTCAGGCTAAATTTATAGGTCCTAAATATGTTTGTAAAACACCCAGAAACACTGATTAAGTTTTGTACAACTATGAAATAATTGTACAAGGTATTTTGGCAGAAATGTCTTGTACTGGCAGTGTATACCACCAAATTAACTGTCACTCGGTAACCAGCAAAGTTAATAACATTTAATAAAAACATTAATTAGCTAAACCAAATAAGACATACATACAAGCATTAATACAATAGTACATACTCTATGTTTAGCAAACTAGCAGGAATCTACGCAAGTGATACATGAATATTTAGTGTAGAAATGATACAATCAATATACTTATCCATCCCAGGCTAAGGAGCAGGATGCTCCTCTCTCAACGAAATTCCGAAGCAAAAGAGGCCCAAAGGCTATGTGGTTTCCTGTGATATCCCCTAATGCCCCACCCCTTTGGCCTACTCTCCTCACATAACCTGGAAAAACAGGTTCTTTAGCCCCGCCCACTGTGGCTGTGGCTAAACCAAGCTAAAACCGTGGGGGCAGGGAAATGTATACTGCATGGAAACAATGGATGTAAAAACACATAATTTCAGTGTCCATAACATTCCACCTCTTGCTTTTACATCATAATTGACGAATGTTAGGTGATTCCCTAAATTCCATGTCTGCTAGTTTACCAAACATACAACATGTATATCTCCATAAAACAAAGAAATACAAAGTAATTATATTCCCCCAGTTTCCCCATCCACCCAAATAATCCGGTGTTTGGTGTTCCATGGAGTTTTGATCGCTGTCAGTCTACATTGATGATGGTTAATGTCGCCCTCATTGTTCACTATGTAGCTGCAGCAAGGATCTAGGGCTAGGAGATTGTTAGAGCTACAGCCCTTATTTGTAGCTTCTCTTCAGACAGTTTCTTTAAAGCGTCCTCTGTGGTGTCCAAAAGCCTTTTCCAAAATGCTGGAGGGAATTCTTTGGTTCTGGGTTCTCCTGTCTCGCGATGTCATCCAAACCCAGTCTTGACGACTTGATCCTTGTCATCTTCCAACCACGGGATGCTGGGGAATAGGTAGCCTTCTTCACTCCATTAGAAGCGTTGGTCATCTGGTCATCTCTTTGTGTTGAGCTTGGATTCTTCTGATTGGAGGTCGATGGGTTGAGCGGGGTTACACTGCCACTAATCTGCTGAATGGAAAATAAACAGGTTTAGAGTCACTTTCCAACAATACAATTTTAGTATTTCCAGGCCCATCAGAGAATCTCTTCGGCCTGTGCTGATCAGTGAACCTTGGAACAACCCAACACTAGACACAGTTAAACTCCATATCCACACTCACTTTCCCAGCATTATTCCGACCATTGCTAACTAATATTTGAGTGTGAGTGTTACCTCAGTCCCTCTAGGCATATTGCCTTCTAGTGGGAGGAATAGCTATTGCTAAACCTCCCCCACCTCTTGAAAAAAATAAATCAAAGTGGTAAGTTAGTTTCTTCCTAATTAGTTTTCCCCACAAATTTGGGGAGGCTCCTGTAAATGTCAACCCTAAACTAACAAATGAATTGTCATTTTTACAAGTAAGCCTATGGTATGGCCCTAGTGGGCAGAAAGAAAGTTTAGTCGGTATCTTATGTACCTCCATTTTTTCTCCAAAAGACAAAACAAGTGAACACTATTTACATGCAAAAGGAAGGTGGCCCTTGTTCACTCTTTAGTCTCCCTTCCCCCGTTTGACCAACAGGGGGCATGGGATCCTCCACCTGTATATATGGTTTCTGTAAGAATATTGCTACCTGTGCACACAACTCCTCGAACACGTATTTTGTAATGTCATCTTTCATAGGATTAAACAGATGAGGTTTATATGGGAAGCTGATAGATTTCTCTGGAAACTGATGTTTGGAGGAAGAAAGTATATTTCCCTTCCCAGTCTGTTTGGATTTACCTGGTTCCCTCTGCTTCATGTTTCCAGTAGAATAACAACTTGTGGAGATATGGCCACTATTACCACATGTAGTACATTTAGCTGAAGAGTGTTTCGTTTTGTTACCATGTGCCTTACAATATCTAGCTATATGGCCTGAACCACCACATGCAAAACAAGACTTTACCCTTTTAGCCGTATTTACTATCTGGGTCTCATTTTTCATAGCTGATCTATACCGCTTCACTGCCAGAGACACACTTCTAACAACACTTAAACTTCTCCAATTTGCTTTGCTTTTCCCCTTACTGTTATTCAATTTCTGTTTATTACACAATTGAGAACCAACACTGGGAACTTCTACAATCTCACTCTCTAGCGCCCCCTTATTTGCACTTGTAACACAGACCTTTTCAGAGGGCAAATCTGCTGTGAAATGTGGCTGTGAATTATGGGAAGGGGCCACACCAGACACCATTTTGGGGAACTCGCTTTTAGCAATCTCATTCCTCAACTCCCGGATTTCAGCATAAGACTTAGACAATTTTTCATCAGTATCTATACATTGGCTCTCCCATTCCAGTAATTCTGATTCCAACATGCAAATCTGCTTATCTTTATCACAAATCACCTGTGTTTTTGTCTGCAACTCTTTCTCAAGTTCCTCATTTCTCTGCACCTCACATTTTAGGGCATGTAACAAAGTCCAGCCCACTTCAGCCGCAGCTCGGCTCTCATTTTTGGGATAAACCCCTAAATCAAGCTTCAGAGCCATACCTCCTATCTCATCCCCCATCTCTGGGTAAACCGGTGCACCATAGCGTACAAGCTCTTCTGCTACAACACTCCATTTTCCCATAGTGGTAGCCCAATGTGGTACAGCCCCAAATTTGGGCCTTCTATCCTCCATCAATGCACAAAACTTCTTCCTAAAGAAACTCATTCTGAACAACAGCAGATGGCAGGACAATCACACGTGTTTGCAGTAAGCCTTATTGTACCACTAACACATACAGGCTACACTGGGGGTATCTCGCACAAGTGTGTATGCCCTCTCACTAGTGAAGCACTGAAAATATATATTGTAGAGTTACAGCTCACACAACTAAGGGTACACTCACAATCTAACAACACATGTACAACAGGAAACTTTCAATATGCTTTACAGTCTGTGTCTAATAACTATCATGTATGCAATAAAACCATCCATTACCTAGAAAAGCAATGCTATTAATTACCAGTGACAAATCACTAAATAACTATCATGTATGCAATAAAAGTTACCCTTAAATAAGGAACACAAAGCAAAAGTCTATGAGAATCCTGTATAACTAGTACAGTGCTACACGTGATAACCACATCTAAACAGATTAACCTATTGTATCATACAACAAAATCTGTAAGGGCTTCCTCCTGTCTAAGGCAATAATCCTTAGGTCACAGTTTAAGAATAAGTCTCTTGTAGACTAACTCAATTACACTGGGAACATATACTAATGTAATCAAAAAGATACACCAAATTAGAAAAGTAATTAAACTATTATTGTCAACTTGGTTATTAACTGCCAATACTCAATTTCCGGCAAAATCCTGCCGACTACGCCATTTGTTGCGGTTCTAAAGGTGATAATCCTGTCTGCAGCTCCACTTATTGTGGACAATCCTGCATGCTACACCAATTGTGATTTTAGAATTAGAGTAAAACAAACATGCCCCTCCCCCGACCATGTGCTCTCTTTGTTGGAGTCAAAATGGCACCAACTATATGAAAACGGAAGCAGGAAGTTCAGGCTAAATTTATAGGTCCTAAATATGTTTGTAAAACACCCAGAAACACTGATTAAGTTTTGTACAACTATGAAATAATTGTACAAGGTATTTTGGCAGAAATGTCTTGTACTGGCAGTGTATACCACCAAATTAACTATCACTCGGTAACCAGCAAAGTTAATAACATTTAATAAAAACATTAATTAGCTAAACCAAATAAGACATACATACAAGCATTAATACAATAGTACATACTCTATGTTTAGCAAACTAGCAGGAATCTACGCAAGTGATACATGAATATTTAGTGTAGAAATGATACAATCAATATACTTATCCATCCCAGGCTAAGGAGCAGGATGCTCCTCTCTCAACAAAAGTCACAAGCAAAAAAAGAGGGCCGAAGGCTATGTGGTTTCCTGTGATATCCCCTAATGCCCCACCCCTTTGGCCTACTCTCCTCACATAACCTGGAAAAACAGGTTCTTTAGCCCCGCCCACTGTGGCTGTGGCTAAACCAAGCTAAAACCGTGGGGGCAGGGAAATGTATACTGCATGGAAACAATGGATGTAAAAACACATAATTTCAGTGTCCATAACACACAGCGACATCATTTATTGTGGGGGCACAGCGACATCATTTATTGTGGGGCACAGCGACATAATTTATTGTGGGGGCACAGCGACATCATTTATTGTGGGGGCACAGCGACATAATTTATTGTGGGGGCACAGCGACATCATTGTGGGGGCACAGGGACATCATTTATTGTGGGGCACAGCGACATCATTTATTGTGAGGGCACAGGGACATCATTTATTGTGGGGGCACAGCGACATCATTTATTGTGGGGGCACAGCGACATCATTTATTGTGGGGGCACAGCGACATCATTTATTGTGGGGGCACAGCGACATCATTTATTGTGGGGCACAGCGATATAATTTATTGTGGGGGCACAGCGACATCATTTATTGTGGGGCACAGCGATATAATTTATTGTGGGGGCACAGCGACATCATTGTGGGGGCACAGCGACATCATTTATTGTAGGGGCACAGCGATATCATTTATTGTGGGGGCACAGCGGCATCATTTATTGTGGGGGCACAGCAATATCATTTAATGTGGGGGCACAACGATATTTATTGTGGGGGCACAGCACAGCGGTATCATTTATTGTGGGGGTACAGCGACATTCAATGTTGGGGCACAGCAATATCATTTATTGTGGGGGTGTTACGCCTAGCGCTCCGGGTCCCCGCTCCTCCCCGGAGCGCTCACGGCGTCTCTCTCCCTGCAGCTCCCCGGTCAGTCCCGCTGACCGGGAGCGCTGCACTGTCATGGCCGTCGGGGATGCGATTCGCACAGCGGGACGCGCCCGCTCGCGAATCGCATCCCAGGTCACTTACCCGTCCCGGTCCCCTGCTGTCATGTGCTGGCGCGCGCGGCTCCGCTCTCTAGGGCGCGCGCGCGCCAGCTCTCTGAGACTTAAAGGGCCAGTGCACCAATGATTGGTGCCTGGCCCAATTAGCTTAATTGGCTCCCACCTGCTCCCAGACTATATCTGATCACTGCCCCTGCACTCCCCGGCCGGATCTTGTTGCCTTGTGCCAGTGAAAGCGTTTAGTGTGTCCAAAGCCTGTGTTACCTGAACCCTTGCTATCCATCCTGACTACGAACCTTGCCGCCTGCCCCCGACCTTCTGCTACGTCTGACCTTGCCTCTGCCTAGTCCTTCTGTCCCACGCCTTCTCAGCAGTCAGAGAGGTTGAGCCGTTGCTAGTGGATACGACCTGGTTGCTACTGCCGCAGCAAGACCATCCCGCTTTGCGACGGGCTCTGGTGAAAACCAGTAGCCTCTTAGAACCGGTCCACTAGCACGGTCCACGCCAATCCCTCGCTGACACAGAGGATCCACAACCTGTAAGCCGAATCGTGACAGTAGATCTGGCCATGGATCCCGCTGAGGTGCCGCTGCCAAGTCTCGCTGACCTTACCACGGTGGTTGCTCAGCAATCGCAGCAAATTGCCCAACAAGGACAGCAGCTGTCGCAGTTGACCGCCACGTTACAGCAACTTCTGCCTCTGCTACAGCAGCAACCATCTCCTCCGCCAGCTCCTGCACCTCCTCCGCAGCGAGTGGCCGCTCCTAGCCTCCGCTTGTCCCTGCCGGACAAATTTGATGGGGACTCTAAACTCTGCCGTGGATTTTTGTCTCAGTGTTCCCTGCATATGGAGATGTTGTCGGACTTGTTTCCTACAGAACGGTCTAAGGTGGCGTTCGTAGTAAGCCTTCTTTCAGGAAAGGCCTTGTCTTGGGCCACACCGCTCTGGGACCGCAATGATCCTGCCACAGCCACAGTCCAGTCCTTCTTCGCTGAAGTCCGGAGTGTCTTCGAGGAGCCAGCCCGAGCTTCTTCTGCCGAGACTGCCCTGTTGAACCTGGTCCAGGGTAATTCTTCAGTAGGCGAGTACGCCATCCAATTTCGTACTCTTGCTTCCGAGTTATCATGGAATAACGAGGCTCTCTGCGCGACCTTTAAAAAAGGCCTATCCAGTCGCATCAAGGATGTGCTGGCCGCACGAGAGATTCCTGCCAACCTGCAAGAACTCATCCATTTGGCTACCCGCATTGACATGCGTTTTTCTGAGCGACACCAAGAGCACCGCCAGGAAAAAGACTTAGATCTCTGGGCACCTCTCCCACAGTATCCGTTGCAATCTACGCCTGGGCCTCCCGCCGAGGAGGCCATGCAAGTGGATCGGCCTCGCCTGACCCAGGAAGAGAGGAATCGCCGTGGGGAAGAAAATCTCTGTCTTTACTGTGCCAGTACCGAGCATTTCTTGGTGGATTGCCCTATCCGTCCTCCACGTCTGGGAAACGCACGCACCCAGCTCACGTGGGTGTGGCGTCTCTTGGTTCTAAGTCTGCTTCTCCACGTCTCACGGTGCCCGTGCGGATTTCTCCTTCAGCCAACTCCTCCCTCTCAGCCGTGGCCTGCTTGGACTCTGGTGCCTCTGGGAATTTTATTTTGGAGTCGTTTGTGAATAAATTCCGCATCCCGGTGACCCGTCTCGTCAAGCCGCTCTACATTTCCGTGGTCAACGGAGTCAGATTGGATTGCACCGTGCGTTACCGCACAGAACCCCTCCTGATGTCTATTGGACCCCACCACGAAAGGATTGAGTTATTCGTCCTTCCCAACTGTACCTCTGAGGTCCTCCTCGGTCTGCCATGGCTCCGGCTTCATTCTCCCACCCTTGATTGGACCACCGGGGAGATCAAGAACTGGGACTCTGCTTGCCACAAGAGATGCCTCTCCCCCCCTCCCAGTCCCGTCAGGCAAGCCTCAGTGCCTCCTCATGGCCCCCGTCCTGGTGTCACACTGCCCCGTGCCAGGCTTCGCCCTCTGCCCTCTCTCCCCATTCCCACTCCTGCTGTGCTGCCTGCCGTTGAGGAAACCCTCCATTCTTTCCCGGTGTCCTCATCCCAGGGGAGGCAGTTACCGGACAAAGAAAAGGGGAGACCTAAGGGGGGGGGTACTGTTACGCCTAGCGCTCCGGGTCCCCGCTCCTCCCCGGAGCGCTCACGGCGTCTCTCTCCCCGCAGCGCCCCGGTCAGTCCCGCTGACCGGGAGCGCTGCACTGTCATGGCCGTCGGGGATGCGATTCGCACAGCGGGACGCGCCCGCTCGCGAATCGCATCCCAGGTCACTTACCCGTCCCGGTCCCCTGCTGTCATGTGCTGGCGCGCGCGGCTCCGCTCTCTAGGGCGCGCGCGCGCCCAGCTCTCTGAGACTTAAAGGGCCAGTGCACCAATGATTGGTGCCTGGCCCAATTAGCTTAATTGGCTCCCACCTGCTCCCAGACTATATCTGATCACTGCCCCTGCACTCCCCGGCCGGATCTTGTTGCCTTGTGCCAGTGAAAGCGTTTAGTGTGTCCAAAGCCTGTGTTACCTGAACCCTTGCTATCCATCTTGACTACGAACCTTGCCGCCTGCCCCCGACCTTCTGCTACGTCTGACCTTGCCTCTGCCTAGTCCTTCTGTCCCACGCCTTCTCAGCAGTCAGCGAGGTAGAGCCGTTGCTAGTGGATACGACCTGGTTGCTACTGCCGCAGCAAGACCATCCCGCTTTGCGGCGGGCTCTGGTGAACACCAGTAGCCTCTTAGAACCGGTCCACTAGCACGGTCCACGCCAATCCCTCGCTGACACAGAGGATCCACTACCTGGAAGCCGAATCGTGACAGGGGGCACAGCGACATCATTTATTGTGGGGCACAGCGATATCATTTATTGTGGGGCACAGCGATATCATTTATTGTGGGGCACAGCAATATCATTTATTGGGGGGGGCACAGCAATATCATTTATTGTGGGGGCACAGCGACATTATTGTGGGGGCACAGCGACATCATTGTGGGGGCACATCGATATCAATTTTTGTGGGGGCACACCGACATCATTTATTGTGAGGGCACAGCAATATTATTTGTTGTGGGGGCACAGCGATATCAATTTTTGTGGGGGCACAGCGATATCAATTTTTGTGGGGGCACAGCGACATCATTTATTGTGGGGGCACAGGGACATCATTTATTGTGGGGGCACAGCGACATCATTTATTGTGGGGGCACAGGGACATCATTTATTGTGGGGGCACAGGGACATAATTTATTGTGGGGGCACAGCAACATTTATTGTGGGGGCACAGTGACATCATTTATTGAGGGCACAGGGACATAATTTATTGTGGGGGCACAGCGACATCATTTATAGTGGGAGCACAGGGACATCATTTATTGTGGGGGCACAACAACATTATTTGTTGTGGGGGCACAGCGATATCAATTTTTGTGGGGGCACAGGGACATCATTTATTGTGGGGGCACAGCAACATAATTTATTGTGGGGGCACAGCGACATCATTTATTGTGGGGGCACAGCGACATCATTTATTGTGGGGGCACAGCGACATCATTTATTGTGGGGGCACAGCGACATCATTTATTGTGGGGGCACAAGGCCATCATTTATTGTGGGGGCACAGTGACATCATTTATTGAGGGCACAGGGACATAGCTTATAATGGGGACAGAGGCATCATTTAGGGATGGTATTGGGCAGGTGATGGGCAGTACCTGGTTTCCCCCAGACATGATGCTGCCCCCACCATGATCACTGTAGGGATGGTATTGGGCAGGTGATGGGCAGTGCTTGGTTTCCTCCAGACATGATGCTGCCCCCACCATGATCACTGTAGGGATGGTATTGGGCAGGTGATGGACAGTGCCTGGTTTCCCCCAGACATGATGCTGCCCCCACCATGATCACTGTAGGGATTGTATTGGGCAGGTGATGGGCAGTACCTGGTTTCCTCCAGACATGATGCTGCCCCCACCATGATCACTGTAGGGATGGTATTGGACAGGTGATGGGCAGTGCCTGGTTTCCCACAGACATGATGCTGCCCCCACCATGATCACTGTAGGGATGGTATTGGGCAGGTGATGGGCAGTGCCTGGTTTCCCACAGACATGATGCTGCCCCCACCATGATCACTGTAGGGATGGTATTGGGCAGGTGATGGGCAGTGCTTGGTTTCCTCCAGACATGATGCTGCCCCCACCATGATCACTGTAGGGATGGTATTGGGCAGGTGATGGGCAGTTCCTGGTTTCCCCCAGATATGATGCTGCCCCCACCATGATCACTGTAGGGATGGTATTGGGCAGGTGATGGGCAGTGCCTGGTTTCCTCCAGACATGATGCTGCCCCCACGATGATCACCGTAGGGATGGTATTTGGCAGGTGATGGGCAGTGCCTGGTTTCCTCCAGACATGATGCTGCCCCCACCATGATCACTGTAGGGATGGTATTGGGCAGGTGATGGGCAGTGCTTGGTTTCCCCCAGACATGATGCTGCCCCCACCATGATCACTGTAGGGATGGTATTGGGCAGGTGATGGGCAGTGCTTGGTTTCCCCCAGACATGATGCTGCCCCCTCCATGATCACTGTAGGGATGGTATTGGGCAGGTGATGGGCAGTGCCTGGTTTCCCCCAGACATGATGCTGCCCCCACCATGATCACTATAGGGATGGTATTGGGCAGGTGACGGGCAGTGCCTGGTTTCCCCCAGACATGATGCTGCCCCCTCCATGATCACTTTAGGGATGGTATTGGGCAGGTGATGGGCAGTGCCTGGTTTCCCCCAGACATGATGCTGCCCCAACCATGATCACTGTAGGGATGGTATTGGGCAGGTGACGGGCAGTACCTGGTTTCCCCCAGACATGATGCTGCCCCCACCATACTTCACTGTAGGGATGGTATTGGGCAGGTGACGGCAGTACCTGGTTTCCCCCAGACATGATGCTACCCCCACCATGATCACTGTATGGATGGTATTGGGCAGGTGACTGGCAGTACCTGGTTTCCTCCAGACATGATGCTACCCCCACCATACTTCACTGTAGGGATGGTATTGGGCAGGTGACGGGCAGTACCTGGTTTCCCCCAGACATGATGCTACCCCCACCATACTTCACTGTAGGGATGGTATTGGGCAGGTGATGGGCAGTACCTGGTTTCCCCCAGACATGCTGCTACCCCGACCATACTTCACTGTAGGGATGGTATTGGGCAGGTGATGGGCAGTTCCTGGTTTCCCCCAGACAGTTTTGCACCCCCTTTTAAACTATATTTCTCTATCGGCTCCATTGGGGGACACAGACCGTGGGGTGTATGCTGCTGTCTCTAGGAGGTATGACACTATGGTAACGAAAAAGTCGTCTCCTCCCGCCTCCAGGCCCTGAGCTAATCAGTTTAAGCTTAGTGTCTGAAGGAGGTGGACATGGTCTGGATTTCTCCAGACCAGGTCTTATGTTTTATTATTTTCCTAGTTAGGGAATGTGTTAGTTTTTTATTCCTTTTTCTTTCATGTTTTCAGGTGGGAACTCAGGAACTGCGGCTCACTGTTTCTCCATTGCGAGTAAGAGGGCACATACATTGCGTATATGCGCTGTTAACCCCCTCTCGCCAACGGTCAGCGCCTGGGGTTATACCTCATGCGTCCGGGTCCCCCTATTCTCTGCTCGCCTCGCTCACACATGGTAGCTCAGTGTGATGCATGTAACAAAAGCTGACTGAAGACCTCGCAGAAGACTCCATTAGGTATGTTCTTCTGACTGAGGTGAGTATATATTTTCTCCCTTAGGTGCTGACTTGCAACCTCTGGAGACCCTCATTTTTTTGGACCACTTTCAGTTAAGGGGCTGGCCTGTGTTGTGGCTCTATCTTGATTCAAAGCTGGGGCGAGCAAGGGCATTTTGAGCAGGAAGGGGTTACTTCTTACTATTACGTTTGTGTGCTTTATACTTTGTGGCTGTTAGCCGCAGCGCTTACTATGCGGCTGACAGCCGCGGCGTCTGTACTGTTCGGCGCACGGAGCACCCACTTACTTTCGTTTTCGGCAGCAGACAGGTGCCAGCGTACATGTGTATCGCTGTACATGTGTATTACTGTTCTTCTTCACGGCGGCCGGGCGCTATAGCTCTGCCCACAGGGTCGCCGGAGCTTACTGGAGGCGCGCACAGCCCTCCAATCAGCGCTGTACGCACGATTTTCGGGGGACAGAGGCCAATTAGATAGTGCCTCTGCTCCAGGCACGCCCCTCTATTGCTATTGGCTGTCCTGTTTCTCCCTCTCTTTCTCTCAGAGCGGAGTTCTCCTCACAGCAGCTGCCACAGGGGACACAGACACGGATGAGATAGTTCTTTTTTTTCATTATGTCCGTACCCAGAACTGTTCCTCCCTCTAAACACAACTGGAGCATTAGTTTCCTATTTTGTCTGTAAGTCCTGTAATTCCAAAATGCCTGGTTCGGCTGAACCCACTTGCTCTGCCTGCTCCTCTGCTGCCCCAGACCCCATGGTACCCCCGGATGCTCTTTCAGTTCCGGTGGATTCGGCCGCCCCTCCAGGCTGGGTTTCTTCCCTATTCCAGTAAATGGCTGACTTGACTCAAGTCTCCCATTCGGTGGCTGAGGCCTCCCGTGACGTGGTGTCTGCCTTGAAGAAGTCTGCCCTGCGCCGGCCCTCTAATGGGACCCGCTCCCCTTCTCCACATACCTCACGCTCTCACAAGCGTACTAGGGGTGCATCTTCTGACTCTTCCATTGAGTCTTCAGGTAGACGTGGGCATTTCCCTCGTGGGTCCCGCCCCCCGGGTCATCTGATCACAAACGTCGCTCCTCCAGAGGACATTCCCACAGTTGCCACTCTGCCCTGCCAGAGCCGCGTAACCCGTTCAGGGTTGCCCCCCTCCAGGGCTGCCTCCACTCGTTCACATTCTCCTGGTGAACTGGCGGATGAGGCTTTTGAATTGGCATCTGACCACGCGGATTCAGTTGAAACGGTGAACTCATTGGTTGCAGCCATAAGAGACATCTTTCACTTAGAGGACCCAGGATCTTCGGACGTGACTCCTGAAGTATCCTTTCATCGTGCAAAACCGGCACCTCAAAGGTTCAGCACTCACGCTGAACTTGACACCCTTCTGGAATCTGCATGGAAACATCCAGACAAGAGGTTCCCGGGAATGAAGAAGGTTCAGGTGCGCTACCCATTCAACAAGGACCTTGTCTCTAAGGTGGTTTCCCCTCCCTCGGTGGACCCACCAATTTCCCGCCTCTCTAAGGCTACCACACTGCCACTGGCAGATGCAGCTGCTTTCAAGGACCCGACGGACAAGAAGGTGGAGTCCTTAGCGAAGTTTGCCTCTGAAGCAGAAGGCTCTTCTTTACTTCCCACCTTCGCCTTTGCTTGGGTGTCCAAAGCCCTATCGTTGTGGTGCTCAAACTCTGTCACTGTAATCAGGCGGGATCCCCCCCAGAGGATCTTTCTGCCTTGGTTCTCCAATGCTCTAAAGCTGAGGCATTTCTGTGCACAGCCT
This sequence comes from Hyla sarda, assembly GCF_029499605.1. Classification (NCBI taxonomy): domain Eukaryota; kingdom Metazoa; phylum Chordata; class Amphibia; order Anura; family Hylidae; genus Hyla; species Hyla sarda. The sequence goes on along the minus strand of NW_026608806.1, from coordinate 208,220 downwards.
CCATGCAGTCAGCCCGTTGTGCTGCCTTTGCTGTGGGTCACCTAGCGGCTCTCCGCCGTTCCATGTGGCTTAAGGCTTGGGATGCGGATGCCGCTTCCAAAAGGTCTCTCACCGAGCTTCCTTTTACTGGTGTCCGTCTTTTTGGCAAGCGCTTTGACGAGATTATTTCTCAGGCGACGGGGGGCAAGAGTTCCTTGTTGCCTCAAAATAAGGCTCGCTCTACTTCTCAGAGGAAGTCCTCTTCCTTTCGTTCCTTTTGGACTTTTGGCCCCAATAAGGGGTCGGGGCAGGCGCTCTCGCAGGACAAGAAGGCCCCCTCGTTCCAGGCGCGCCGTCTTGGAAGTCGGACACCAACCGTTCCGGCCGTTTTGCGGCCAAATCGGGCAACCGCTAATCCACTTCCGCATGAAGTGATGCCCCCACCCGCAGATTTTTCTCAGGTGGGAGGTCGTCTCTTATTTTTTCGAGAAGTCTGGACCACACACATTCAGGACTTTTGGGTCAGGGACGTGGTGTCCAACGGGTACCGGATCGTTTTTTTTTCGGTCCCGGGCTCCCCGGTCTCCTTCTCTGGCGAAGCAGTTTCAAAAGGCCCTTCGGTCCCTGCTTCTCCAGGGAGTTATTGTCCCCGTTCCTCCAAGGGAATGTTTTTGGAGTTTCTATTCCAATCTTTTTGTGGTCCCCAAGAAGGGCGGTTCGGTGCGGCCAATCCTGGACCTCAAGCGTCTCAACCGTCATCTTCTCAACCGCCACTTCCGAATGGAATCCCTCCGTTCGGTAGTGGCATCCATGGAACAAGGGGAATTTCTTTCTTCGGTGGACATCAAAGATGCCTACCTCCATGTTCCAATATTTCCCGGCCATCAACTGCACCTCCCTTTTGCGGTTCCGGAGGGGCGTTTTCAATTCGTAGCCCTTCCCTTTGGTCTGGCCACTGCTCCTCGGGTCTTTACCAAGATCCTTGCGCCAGTGATAGCCCTGTTGCGGTCGAGAGGAGTCTCAGTGATCCCTTACCTAGATGACCTTCTCATCAAGGCTCCCACCAGAGTCCAGACCCTGGATAATGTGGATCTCACCCTCCAGACTCTGGATCGCTTTGGGTGGATGGTCAACAGGGACAAGTCTGTCCTTTCTCCCACTCAGTCTCTGATCTTCCTGGGACTTCAATTCAATATGGCCTCTGCCCGGATTTGCCTTCCGCCGGACAAATATCTGACTCTCCGGTCAGGAGTCCGCTCCCTTCGAGCCCAGGTCCCAGTTTCCCTCCGTGTTTGCATGGAAGTCTTGGGTCGGATGGTAGCGGCCATGGAGGCCGTACCCTTTGCCCAGTTTCATTACCGTCCCCTTCAACTGGCGATTCTCTCTCGATGGGACAGATCTCCTCTGTCTCCCGATCAAAAGATTGCTCTACCTCGTCGGATCCGTCAGTCTCTGCTCTGGTGTCTCCGCTCCCCCCTTCTTCTTCAGGGACGATCATTTCTTCCCCTCCACTGGCACGTAGTGACAACAGATGCCAGTCTGTGGGGCTGGGGCGGTGTGTTCAGGGACTGGACAGTTCAAGGCCTCTGGTCTCCCCGGGAAGCCCTTCTTCTGATAAACATCTTGGAACTGAGGGCCATTCGTCTTCGTCTTCTTCATTGGGAGTTCCTGCTTCAGTCCCGCCCTGTCCGCGTCCAGTCGGACAATGCCATGGCGTGCATAAATTGGCAAGGCGGCACTCGCAGCTCGGCAGCCATGGCCGAGGTGACAAAGATTCTCATCTGGGCGGAAAACAAGGTTCCGGCCATTTCGGCGATTCACATTCCGGGTGTGCTCAACTGGGAAGCGGACTTTCTCAGCTGGTCCTCAGCCGACCCCGGCGAGTGGTCCCTGCATCCAGAGGTCTTCGCGCAGATCTGCGACCTCTGGCATTCCAGACGTGGCGTTTGTGGCGAAGTTCAGGGACCCCCTGGCGCTAGCTGTGGACGCCCTAGTGATTCCTTGGACGGGGTTTGCTCTGCCCTATCTGTTTCCTCCCCTTCCGCTCCTTCCCTGAGGAAGCTCAAGGCGGAGGAAGTTACCGCCATTCTGATAGCTCCAGATTGGCCCCGAAGGTCGTGGTACGCCGACGTGTTCAGGCTCCTGGACGACACTCCACTACGCCTTCCACTTCGTTCAGACCTACTGTCTCAGGGTCCTCTTTGCCACCCAAATTTACAGTCGCTGCATTTGACAGCGTGGCGGTTAAGACCGCGGTTTTGAGAGCCCGCGGTTTCTCTTCCCCAGTCATTCGTACCATGCTCAGGGCTCGTAAGCCCTCCTCGGCGAAAATTTACCACCGTACTTGGCGGTCTTATTTTCGTTGGTGCGAAGCTCAGGTTTTGTCTCCTTTTTACTTTTTCTGTTTCCCGTCTTCTTTCTTTCTTGAAGTCGGGTTTGGAACTGGGTTTGTCTCTCAGTTCCCTTAAGGGTAAAGTTTCGGCTCTTTCTGTTCTTTTCCAGCGTCCTCTGGCATCTAATTCTCATGTCCGGACCTTCCTTCAAGCAGTGGCGCATGCTGCCCCTCATTATTGGTCACCTTCTCCCCCTTGGGACTTGAATCTGGTCTTGGGGGTCCTCCAAGGTGAACCTTTTGAACCCCTTAGGGAGGTGTCCCTGCACCTCCTTTCTTGGAAAGTGGCGTTTCTTGTTGCTATCACTTCCATCCGGAGAGTGTCTGAATTGGCAGCTCTCCTGCCGTCCTCCGTTTCTGGTGCTTCATCAGGCCAGATTCTTCCTTTTTGCCTTCCGTCCTTTTGTCCCGCTCCTTCTCATCCTAAGGAGCATTTACTCCACAAACTGGATGTGGTTCGGGCTGTTAGGTCTTACCTCTCTGTCACTTCTTCGTTAGGTCTGAGTGATTCCTTTTTCTTCCTTACCGAAGGTTGTCGCAAGGGACAACCTGCTTCCAAGGCCAACATTTCTTGGTGGATCAGGTCTGCCATTTCGGAAGCCTATCGCTGTAGGGGGAAGGTTCCTCCCTTCAGGGTTGTGGTTCATTCTACCCGTTCTGTTGGGGCATCCTGGGCTCTCCAGAACTAGGCCTCGGCCTCGCAGATTTGCAAGGCGGCTACTTGGTCATCTTTGCACACTTTCTCGAGGTTTTACCGGGTTCATACCTTCGAATCGGCTGATGCTAGTCTGGGCCGTAAAGTGCTGCAGGCGGCAGTGGAACAGCCGTCTGCCTAACTGATTATCTGCCTACCCAAGGGACATCTTTGGTACGTCCTACGGTCTGTGTCCCCCAATGGAGCCGATAGAGAAATGGAGATTTTTTAACACTTACTGTAAAATCTCTTTCTCGGAGGATCCATTGGGGGACACAGCTCCCACCCTTTTGGGTTTCTCTTTGATTCTCTGTCCGAGGGTGTGTTCAGTTATATTTTTTTCTTCTGGTTCTCGGACAGTTCAGGTTTTTTTCTTTGACCTGTCGGTCCTCTCCTATTGCTCTGGTACTAAAACTGATTAGCTCAGGGCCTGGAGGCGGTATATCCTGCTGGGAGGAGCCGACTTTTTTTGTTACCATAGTGTCATACCTCCTAGAGACAGCAGCATACACCCACGGTCTGTGTCCCCCAATGGATCCTCGAGAAATATTTTACGGTAAGTGTTAAAAAATCTCCTTATTCTGCATATATTTGTATTTATCTCTTTAGTGACCTTTATCATATCTTTCCAGCCTCGGGAAGTTATTAAGCCACGAACGCACTTTATTTCTCACTGCCAACCTCACTATCACCTCCAGGGATGCTATAAACATATCATATACAATATAAGTCCCATCCAGCGCTTTTTGTTTTTTATTTTATGATGCTGCCCCCACCATGATCACTGTAGGGATGGTATTGGGCAGGTGATGGGCAGTACCTGGTTTCTTCCAGACATGATGCTGCCCCCACCATGATCACTGTAGGGATGGTATTGGGCAAGTGATGGGCAGTGCCTGGTTTCCTCCAGACATGATGCTGCCCCCACCATGATCACTGTAGGGATGGTATTGGGCAGGTGATGGGCAGTACCTGGTTTCCCCCAGACATGATGTTGCCCCCACCATGATCACTGTAGGGATGGTATTGGGCAGGTGATGGGCAGTACCTGGTTTCCTCCAGATATGATGCTGCCCCCACCATGATCACTGTAGAGATGGTATTGGGCAGGTGATGGGCAGTGCCTGGTTTCCTCCAGACATGATGTTGCCCCCACCATGATCACTGTAGGGATGGTGTTGGGAAGGTGATGGGCAGTACCTGGTTTCCTCCAGACATGGCGCTGCCCCCACCATCATCACTGTAGAGATGGTATTGGGCAGGTGATGGGCAGTACCTGGTTTCCCCCAGACATGTTGCCCCCACCATGATCACTGTAGACATGGTATTGGGCAGGGGATGGGCAGTACCTGGTTTCCTCCAGATATGATGCTGCCCCACCATGATCACTGTAGGGATGGTTTTGGCCAGGTGATGGACAGTGCCTGGTTTCCTCCAGACATGATGCTGCCCCCACCATGATCACTGTAGGGATGTATTGGTCAGGTGATGGGCAGTGCCTGGTTTCCCCCAGACATGATGCTGCCCCCACCATCATCACTGTAGGGATGGTATTGGGCAGGTGATGGGCAGTACCTGGTTTCCTCCAGACATGATGCTGCCCCCATCATGATCACTGTAGAGATGGTATTGGGCAGGGGATGGGCAGTACCTGGTTTCCTGCAGATATGATGCTGCCCCCACCATGATCACTGTAGGGATGGTTTTGGGCAGGTGATGGACAGTGCCTGGTTTCCTCCAGACATGATGCTGCCCCCACCATGATCACTGTAGGGATGGTTTTGGGCAGGTGATGGGCAGTACCTGGTTTCCTCTATACATGATGCTGCCCCCACCATGATCACTGTAGGGATGTATTGGTCAGGTGATGGGCAGTGCCTGGTTTCCCCCAGACATGATGCTGCCCCCACCATGATCACTATAGGGATGGTATTGGGCAGGTGATGGGCAGTGCCTGGTTTCCTCCAGACATGATGCTGCCCCACCATGATCACTGTAGGGATGGTATTGGGTAGGTGATGGGCAGTGCCTGGTTTCCTCCAGACATGATGCTGCCCCCACCATGATCACTGTAGGGATGGTATTGGGCAGGTAATGGGCAGTGCCTGGTTTCCCCCAGATATGATGCTGCCCCCACCATGATCACTGTAGGGATGGTATTGGGCAGGTGATGGGCAGTGCCTGGTTTCCCCCATATATGATGCTGCCCCCACCATGATCACTGTAGGGATGGTATTGGGCAGTGCCTGGTTTCCACCAGACATGATGCTGCCCCCACCATGATCACTGTAGGGATGGTATTGGGCAGGTGATGGGCAGTGCCTGGTTTCCACCAGACATGATGCTACCCCTCTATATCTAGTCCTGCTATCCCTTACCCCTAAAGCTAGTCTTCTTGGTTGTTAAGACATCACTCTCCTTAGACAGACTGCTTTCAGGGAAAGCACTACACTGCTCAAAAAACTAAAGGTAACATTTAAACAACACAATGTAACTCCAAGTCACTGACACTTCTGTGAAATCCCACTGTCCACTCATTTCACATGTTGTTATGCAAATGGAACAGACAACAGGTGGAAATTATAGGCAATTAGCAAGACACCCCAATAAAGGAATGGTTCTGCAGGTGGTGACCACAGACCACTTCTCAGTTCCTATACTTCCTGGCTGATGTTTTGGTCACTTTTGAATGCTGGCGGTGCTTTTACTCTAGTGGTAGCATGAGACGGGGTCTACAACCCACACAAGTGGCTCAGGAGACGTGGAGGAGGCCGTAGGAGGGCAACAACCCAGCAGCAGGACCACTACCTCCGCCTTTGTGCAAGGAGCAGCACTGCCAGAGCCCTGCAAAATGACCTCCAGCAGGCCACAAATGTGCATGTGTCCACTCAAACAGTCAGAAACAGACTCCATGAGGGTTATATGAGGGCCCGACGTCCACTGGTGGGTGTTGTGCTTACAGCCCAAAACCGTGCAGGACGTTTGGCATTTGCCAAAGAACACCAAGATTGGCAAATTCACCACTGGCGCCCTGTGCTCTTCTCATATGAAAGCAGGTTCACACTGAGCACATGTGACAGAGTCTGGAGACGCCGTGGAGAATGTTCTGCTGCCTGCAACATCCTCCAGCATGACCGGTTTGGGTCAGTAATGGTGTGGGGTGGCATTTCTTTGGGGGGCTGCACAGCCCTCCATGTTCTCGCCAGAGGTAGCCTGACTGCCATTAGGTACCGAGATGAGATCCTCAGACCCCTTGTGAGACCATATGCTGGTGCGGTTGGGTTCCTCCTAATACAAGACAATGCTAGACCTCATGTGGCTGGAGTGTGTCAGCAGTTCCTACAAGAGGAAGGCATTGATGCTATGGACTGGCCGCCCGTTCCCCTGAATCCGATTGAGCACATCTGGGACGTCTCGCTCCATCCACCACAGACTGTCCAGGAGTTGGCGGATGCTTTAGTCCAGGTCTGGGAGGACATCCCTCAGGAGACCATCCTCCACCTCATCAGGAGAATGCCCAGGCATGGTAGGGAGGTCATACGGGCACGTGGAGGCCACACACACACTACTGAGCCTCATTGGGACTTGTTTTAAGGACATTACATAAAGTTGGATCAGCCTGTAGTGGGGTTTTCCACTGTGATTTTGTGTGTGACTCTATATCTAGACCTCCAGGGGTTGATACATTTCATTTCCATTGATAATTTTTGGTGATTTTGTTGTCAGCGCATTCAACTATGTAAAGAGAAAAGGATTTCATACGACAAGTTCATTCAGATCTACGATGTGTTATCTTAGTGTTCTCTTATTTTTTGAGCAGTGTGTATTTATCAAAACCTATCCAGAGGAAAAGTTTCCCAGTTTCCCATAGCAACCAATCAGATTGCTTCTTTCATTTTGCAGAGGCCTTGTTAAAAATGAAAGAAGTGATCTGATTGGTTGTTATGGGCAACTGCACCACTCTTCCTCTACACAGGTTTTGATAAATCTCCCCCATTGTTCCTGTATTTTGGCCTCTTTACTATTTCACACTTTTAACTCTCTATAGTTTGTGGATATGCCTATTATTTTTGTTAAGGTAGCCATACACATATAGCTGTTGCTTCCCATCCTGTCAGCTGAGTATGAATATATTCTGAGCGGAGAGAAGGGGGATTGGGGGTCCTCTGGCAAAAAGTTATCTTCCCAAGAGATTCATGATGCCCCCATCCTTCTCACTGCTTACATAGTGTCAGGAGATTCGGGGGGCCTTCATACAGTTTCCCAGTACTTCCAAAGTTGTCATGTTCAGCCGATATCTGTGTAATGTGTATAGGGGCCTATAGCCGGAGTCTGTGAAGTTGCTGTACTTGGGCTCACTGGCATCTTTTGTCCTCTCCAAAGTGTCACTAGAGCCATTTCTTCAGGGTCCAGCCATCGTTCCACCAGTTTATAGATTGTTTAACCAGTTTGAACGGAAGTTTAGAGATCTATTCGAGATTAATACAATAATGAAGAGGACAGGAGTAACACTGGGTATAAACATTAGATTATTGTTGATCAAACATGGTGTTTCCTTTGGGACCAGTTGACCATCTACTGTATATAGAGGCCTCCCAGGTCATGGTCTGCACCAGAAACCATCTTAAATTTTGGTTCCTCTGAGATGTCTTGCGAACAGACCACCGCAGCCATTGTGATCAGACTACCGCAGCCATTGTGATCAGACCACCGCAGCCATTGTGATCAGACCACCGCAGCCATTGTGATCAGACCACCGCAGCCATTGTGATCAGACCACCGCAGCCATTGTGATCAGACCACCGCAGCCATTGTGATCAGACCATCTCAACCATTGTGATCAGAACACCGCAGCCATTGTGATCAGAACACCGCAGCCATTGTGATTAGACCACCGCAGCCATTGTGATCAGACCACCGCAGCCATTGTGATCAGATCACCGCAGCCATTGTGATCAGATCACCGTAGCCATTGTGATCAGATCACCGCAGCCATTGTGATCAGACCACCGCAGCCATGGTGATCAGACCACCGCAGCCATGGTGATCAGACCACCGCAGCCATGGTGATCAGACCACCGCAGCCATGGTGATCAGACCACCGCAGCCATTGTGATCAGACCACCGCAGCCATTGTGATCAGACCACCGCAGCCATTGTGATCAGACCACCGCAGCCATTGTGATCAGACAACCGCAGCCATTGTGATTAGACCACCGCAGCCATTGTGATCAGACCATCTCAACCATTATGATCAGACCACCGCAGCCATTGTGATCAGACCACCGCAGCCATGGTGATCAGACCACCGCAGCCATTGTGATCAGACCACCGCAGCCATTGTGATCAGACCATCTCAACCATTATGATCAGACCACCGCAGCCATTGTGATCAGACCACCACAGCCATGGTGATCAGACCACCACAGCCATTCAGCCATTCTTATCTAAGAGCCGAGGTATGTGCTCTCGAATCACCCAAGGTGCAAGAAAAAGTGCAAAACATGTTACACTAAAAAAACTGCACAAAGAATGCGGTCTATCGCAAGCCCTTCTCAGGCAGGAGAGAGGCCCCCAACAAACCTTACCCTTCGCCTCCGCACCAAAAGGTACCTGCGAGGCTCCAAGTTCAATGTCCCTTTTCGCCAAAGCTGGTAAGGGACCACAAATGCTCCCGGCATCCCTCTTGACATTTGCCAAGGTATCTGCCCGCAGAGCCGATAACGGTCGGTACCCTGCCCATGCAGGAGTACCCAGGGTTTTTGCAGAGAGGTGCGGAACCTGATGGCCCCACACACCTCCCCTAGACCACCAGGAGGGACACCCAGAAGAGCTACTGCATCCTAACAATCCTGTGGACACACAACACGTAAAAAGTGACACAGTGACAAAAAAGAAATAAATAAGTGAATGTGCACAGATATACTGCCCCGACATCAGTCCGGATCTATAAAAATGTCTCTGATCCTAGCCAGAAGGCCGGGAATCAAGAGGTGAGTGCCACAAGGTGAAGAGTTCATGGTGCCAGCCATTGTGATGAGACCACCACAGCTATGGTGAACAGACCACCGCAGCCGTTGTGATAACACCACCACAGCCATGGCGAACGGACCACCGCAGCCATTGTGATAAGACCATCACAGCCATGGTGAACAGACTACCGCAGCCATGGTGAACAGATCACTGCAGCCATTGTGATGAGACCACCTCAGCCATTGTGATGAGTCCACCACAGCTGTTGTGAACAGACCACCGCAGCCGTTGTGATGAAACCACCTCAGCCATTGTGAGCAGACCATCGCAGCCATTGAGAACAGACCACCACAGCCTTTGTGAACAGACCACCACAGCCTTTGTGAACAGACCACCACATCCAGACTCCACACTTGTCAATTCTCATTTATTTTTATTACAAAGAGATTTCCACATGTTTAAAAAGGAGTTTTGTATAAAAGTTGGCACTTGTGAACTGGTAACACCAAGGGAGGGGTTGGGTACATAGCAGTGTCCCTTGTGCCCAGTATCCACCCTGTAATACAATAATCCTCATACCCCCCCTCCCCCAATCACCCCAACATAGTCTTCTTAAATACAAAGTAAGTGAAGCGACACAGCTGGTTTTCTAGAGTATAATAAATAAGATTCTGAGATACACATAGACATGGCTGCTGGCTGTAACGCTGAGGGGCTGGAAATGTGCGAGGGTACAGACAATGCGTTTACGTGGAGCACCGACTAGTTTGAGAGAGGAGCTGAACTTACAGGAAAGGTCTTGGGCAGTAAGATCTATAAATGGCTGAACCTGAGGGTCTGAAATATGAACATTCAGTGAATAGGTAAAAGAACAAGGACTATGTGGTGCCCAGCTGGTCGTCCGAGATGGCACCTCTATCGTAGTCTTTGCACAACTTTTCCTAAAACTCTTTTCACCCAGATACACACATAATAGGGCACTGGGAGGATAATACTGATATGGCGGTAAAGTGACATTAAAATACATCATTGTGATTGAACACGTTGGAGAGGGTAATGCTGATATTATTACTAATGGTCGGGGCAGCGTGGGGGTAATACTGACGGTATAATAGTTACAGGTAGCTTATTATTCTCCTCATCTACTGATAAGCAGCGTCTTCATACAGGGGGGAATAGGGAGAGGTCTGCCACTATCCTGACAGAGAGATCAGTGCTCACTACAAGTGCTTTACGGGGGTATTTAGCGGTCTGTGGCTCTAGCAGGTTGTGGAGTACGGATTACATAGTGTAGAGGCCGCAAAATGGCACAGGCTCTGTGATATGAGAGAAGGGTCCCTCAACGTCACCTAAAGAGAAGTGGGGACTGGGCAATAGACTACAGAGAAGCAACAGGAGTGCAACACTGCATTGGGTCAAGACTGCAGAGAGTCCTAAAGACCAACACCGAATGACCGGAATGAAGTTCTCAGAGGCCGACACTGAACAGGACACACAGGACAATGGTCACTCGATATATGAGACAACTTCCTTCTGCGCCCCAACATCTCATACAAGGTGAATAGTACCGTACATGCAATGACGGGGACTCATACTGACTGCTTCCCCGGACGTTATAGACACAAACACAAAACACTACTGACTAATTCCTGGATGCACAAGGCTTATTGCTTAGTCTGAGAAGACCCATCCTGCCCACTGAAAATGCAGGGACAATGAAATCTTTGGCCCTCATTGATATGAATATTGTAGCTGGTTATTGGTTAATGCTCTGCAGCTTCTGACCAGATGACGGCCACCACAGGAACCACCATAACATTGCATAGTGAGACCAAAAAAACATTTCCATGACCACTGAACCCTCCCACATTGGTTCCCGGCTGTCTCCCTCTATTGTCCACCTCTTAAATATAAGTCTGTTTCAGCCTCCTATATGTTGTATGTCCATGGAGGGTGTTGGACGAGTGACAGAGTAAGGTCAGAGGTAAGACACCATGAGTGGACATAAGGCTTTGTGTGTAAACACCTCTGGGGGGGCACCACAAGGCCCCCACTATGCTCCAGAACTCACCTGATGCCTGTGGCCCTGTTCTTCTGTAACCACATTTTTAGGGGCTTAGCCCAGCCCCCGAACATCACAAAATGTTTAGCTCACATGTTAAACCATCTTTATCCAGATCAACTGTACCAATATGACCTTCAAACATTTCAGATAACTTTTACAACATTAGGGCTTCTTAGCCCTCGGAGTCTCCTGTCCATTACTGTAGACAGGAGATATTCTATACAGTTATCCTACAGGCCTGAATAAGCATAGAAGGGTATTATATCTGCAGAGAGCCTGTATCTAGATGTGTGGTCCATGATACGGTCCTGTCCTATGGGTATAGAGTATACTAGTCATTTCTAGTGGTCAGGCCATGCCAGGGTTGTAGTGTTCTACACATATAGTGTAATGTCATTGTGTTATGGTGATATCCAGTGGTTAAGTCGTGGACAGATTTAGTGTGCAGAATATTGTAGACTTTGGGGGCTTGACCATCAAAAAAAATTCTATAGAAATGTTTAGCTTGTTTGTTCGTAGGATTTGCCCATCTTTAGACTGTGTTCCTAACTGAGGAACCTTTTATGGTACTTTTTGTTGGTAAATGTGAACTGGTCATATATGGGAATGTGTATTCCTACAAATCTGTATTCTTAGATATAAAAGGACAACTCGGATAACTGTATACAATACCATCCAGTCCACCGTACACTTATATAGATAAACACCTCCTAAACACAATGCTCATTCTCTGCCCCATAAGCCTTTGTAGTGCACATATAGTGTTCTTTATACACATAATTTATAATAAATCCACCTTTTCACCAATTTCTCTCAGTTCCTCTCTTGCATTACACTTTACATGTAAGCAAACATTCCTTAGTCCATCTTCTTAGGTCACATATCTGGTCACGAGGCTCGGTCATGCTCACATGAACATGCTTATAGGTCTAGTCCAGGTAAGGAGCCTAGATAGGTCACAGCCCTTGCAGATTGTATGCAGCTGCTGGTGAGCAGGTCCTGCCTGATATGTAAAAAATGTTGAAAAACAAAAAGTAGCTGCCAGTCTAGGGCAGGACTGCATGTTGGTCTGCAGTCTAGCAGAGTGAAGCGTGGACATCACAAGTCTTTCTTCTGGAGTGTATTGTCACATGCTGCAGAGACATGGAGCTTCTTACCCCTGGTCAACAGAGGGAACCTTGAAGGAAGCATCATAGAAGGATTACCCATGATTTTGGCCTAAGATTGGTCTATCCTAACCCTTCTCATTCTATATTATTTAGCTTCATGGTTTTATGGTCTTTTAAACTTTTAGTCTCTTGCCACAAGAAATGTTCTCACCAATTCTGACTCTTATGTTTTCTGTGTGTCCATATCCTCCACGTTTTCTGATCTTATTAAATTCTTAGTTCCCCATCACCTGAAGGGTCGAGATTATGCTCTGTACTAAGGACAGAGGCCGATGGGCCCTGGGAGATACCAAATGGGGACACAACAGGAGAGCGTGCTGCTAGAGGAGACAACGATGGGGAGAAGCTAGGAGGTATAATAGAGGATGAAAGAGAAGCTTCGTGGGTTATAGGGGAACGGCGTAAGGATGAGAAGTTGGGGAAGGTTCTGCCCACCGCTGGCTTAGGAGGCACAGTTTTAGCACCAGGATGAGCAACAGATGTGATAAGAGGAGGTGGATCAATACGAGGTTGAGGAATTGCTTTTGGTTTTGGCTGGAAAGGTTTTCTTAATGCTGACTCATCTTTGAGTCGAGCAATCTCCATGAACACACTGGCCAATGGCTGGAACTGGGGACACCAATTCAGTAAATAATCCCAGTTGTAGCTGCCACGTAGTTCCTCATCGCTAGCAACAATAGCTGTCAAGGATCCTTCTACAGATGGTTTGCCATCTTCTGGGAAAGAATAGTCCTTTGGGTGTGACATATTTAACCCACATCCCACCCCCATAAAAGCTCCTCCTCCCCCGCTATCATCTCGATACAGTGTCGACTGACCAGAACCCTTTTTGTTTTTAAACCATTGGCCACTATCCATTGAGGGGTCGCAGGAGATATCCGACAGCTGATCGGCATCTTGTTGTATACCGGAATCTGGGCCCCGGGCAGATATGTGCTCTTGCATAGAAGATGTAATGCTTGCGACACGTGGATATTCATTAATCATACGGATCTCATCATCTTCTGCAGCTTCAGCTGACCCCCGTCCGCTGGAATGTGAGGGATCTATAGAGCCCCCTCGAGTATAAGATCCATCCACCGTGGAAGATTCCATAGAATAACCTGGGAGAGTTTGGTGATAGATTCGATCACCACTACCAAGTGTTGATTTATCGTGCCCCATTCTTTGTAGGGTACTACCTTGTAAATTGTCCAGTTGGGCATCAGCTTCATCACTTTTCTTATGCATACCCCGGGACCTGCAGACCACCAGAATAATTGCTACTGCAGCCAAAACTACAACTACTGCCAATGATGAAGCTACAGATACTATGAGCAGTAAATTCAGGTCTGGGGCCAAACCAAAAGATGTGTGTGTAATGTCCACAGTAAGCTGAGCCATGGCTACTCGTGAGGATGGCAGAGGACTGTGAGCATGAACCTCCATCATCATTTCCCTTGTCTCTCTTTTTGAGCGTCCAGAACGATGTCTCTGACTGTCTACTTTCAGATAGACTTGACCTGTGGTTTCATTGATTCCAAAGTAGGGTGATGGTTTAGAAAAAGAGTAAAGGACCACACCGTCAGCCCCTTCATCCTCATCTGTGGCCTGAACCCGCCCAATAGTCTGACCTTTACTAGCGCCTTCTGGAACCTCAAAATTAAAGTATGGAGCAACAAATACAGGATCATACTCGTCTTCACCCGTCACGAGAACTTGCACAGTGACCGTAGCGGAAAAGTTTCCAGCATCAGTTGCTTTTACGATCATATTGAAGGCTTTACTGCGCTCATAATCGAAGCTCTGCCGGGACAGTAGTTCTCCTGAAGTCCTGTTTACAGAAAATACATCTTTTCCATTAGGTAGTCCCAGTTCTGGTGCTGGAAGCTCTAGCACTGTATATAGCAAGTGACCAAACATGCCGGTGTCTAGGTCAATGGCGTGAATGATAGTAAGTAAAGTGTTTGCTGGTTGATTTTCCTTTATACTCGTGGTCAGAATCTGTACCGGAAAGTAAGGCTTGTTGTCATTGATGTCCCGGACTTCTACCTTAACTGGAGCAAGTGCAAAATTAACCAGGCCACTGTTGCCATCAAAGGCTAGGACAACTAAGGTGTGCACAGCCTGCCGTTCCCTGTCCAGCTGACGCACCAGCTTTATTGCGCCCGATGCCTCATTGATCTGGAAAAGTCGACTCTCGTCACCAGACGTGATTCTGTAATGCACCAAACCATTTTGTCCAGAGTCAGAATCTTGGGCCAATACACGTAGCACCTCAGAGCCAACGGGTGCAGCTTCACTTAGGAGTACGCTATAATCTGGACGTGGAAATACTGGTGGATTATCATTGACATCCAGTACAGTGATGAGGACGTGAACAGAATGGCTTCTCTGGGGAACGCCTCTATCAGACGCACCCAAAGTGAGGTTATAGGAGTGCATTGTCTCGAAATCCAGTGCGTCTGTCAATATGATTGAACCAATTTGCTGAAATTGTCCATTCCAGAATCGGAGGCTGCTCTGTACTTGGAACACATTACCAACGTTTCCGCTCAGAATAGTATAATCCAGGACTGAATTCTCTGGTGTCAAGTCTGCATCAGTGGCCTCTAAAATCAAAATGGTGCTACCTAGTGGCAAGTCCTCGGGTATGGCAGCCGTGTATTGTTGTTGTGGGAATGTGGGGACGTGGTCATTGACATCCGTGACTAGAATCTGTACTGTGACGAAAGAAGTGAGACTTGGAGATCCTTGATCTCGAGCTTCAACCAGCACATCCACCAGAGGTTGTGATGTGTCCAACTCTATCGGGTGCTTTGTGAAGAGGGTCCCTGGAAATAGAACAAAACAAAGAAAAGTTATTGACCAAAAAATAATCCTGAATACCTGAAAGTTAAGGTAAGTTAGTGATGAGGTAAATCTGTGAGCAGAGGCTCTGAATGGTACAGTCAAGTAATAAGTATCTACGCAATACTTAGAATCTTTGATTTATGGAAATGTTGTCACTCAGTATATAAAGAGGATAGAAGTGACCAAGAACAGACCGACGCAACAAATACACAATGAAATTCCCACATCTGATTCCTGCTATTCCCCCATTCCGCAGTCACTGCCCCCATCAGGCATTTCCTATTATTGTCTGACAACTGCTGGTGTATGTATTCACTCCTCCGTGGAGAGTGTTTCCTGTGTGGCTCGGGGATTTCCTGAAGCTGCACGCACGCCCCGTTTCCCATTCCTAAAAAGCATCTGGATAGGAATTACATTTGCGCTGTGACATTCAGGGACCCTCCATTTTTTTCTTAATCCTTTACTTGGTCAAGATATTGTTGATGGTGAGGGTTGTGGCCATACTAGGTCTACGTTTTGCTGAACTTTAACCTTTTGGACAGTAAGGCTTACATTTACCTCCAGCTGCCTCTGGGTTCAATTATGGTGAGCTGCCACCGGGAGCTTGTGACGTCATATCCCCGCCCCTCATGATGTCACGCCCCCTCCCCCTCCCATAGACTTGCATAGAGGGGGGCGGGGCGTGACATCATGAGGGGGCAGGGCTATGACGTCACAAGCTTCCGTCGCCGGCTCCAGCGTTCGTAACAGTTTTTTAAACGCTGATCAGCGGAGTACCCCTTTAATCTTCAGGAAGGATTGATGTCAGCTGTTTGTTTAACAGTAGGAGCCGTTATGTGGAGGTAATTACCCTTGTGGGTGAAGGATTTAGGAGAGACACATAAGTATATTATGGGCACATTCCTGTGTATGTAATATGGCTGAGTGTCACGACTTTACTGACACGGACTCAATCATGATAAGGATTAAAGGTTCTAGTCAGTAAACTAATGGCAAGGCCAGGACATTGGGACATTTTCCCCGGAACATGTCCATACCTATAATAATATTTTTAAGCCTGCGTAAAACTGGCCTAAGGGTCAGTTCACACGTTCAGATTTTCTGCTGCAGATTTGCTTCAGCAGATTTTGCTTCCCACTGAAGTCAATGGGCAGCAGAATCTGCAGCAGCAAATCCGCAGCAGATCTGCAGCAAAAATCCGCATGTAGGTTTTCCAGGGAAAAGTGATTAATGTCCCCTCTACAGGATTGGCCATGAACAGCTGATCGGGTGATCTGCAACGACTGGATGAATGGTATCTGAGCTGCAGCAGTAACACGGTAAGGCCACTACGCTTTCCAGAATAGCTGATTGGAGGGGTGCCACATGTTGGACTCCACCAATCAGCTATTGATGTCCTGTAGATAGGCCAATTAACAATTTTCTGTGGAAAACCCCTTTAATGTTAGAGATGACAGTAGTTTGTATTCGTACCATTATGTGGATCGATGTGGAAAGTGCCGGTACCAGAGGACAGCACTTTGTATGTGACTCTGCCCATCTCCCCGGAGTCTCGATCAGTGGCTGTAATAGTGAGAAGCGGGGTCCATGCCGGAGTGTGCTCCATGATGATGACCTGATGGAGAGAGATGATTGATATTTGTATCAGATGTATATACTATATACTAAGCTGTGGATAGGAATGGTACGTGATGGGATGCGGTGCGGAGGACCACCTCTCGTGTACGCATCTGTACCTGGTAAAGGTTCTGCTTGAACTCTGGAGCGTTATCATTGACATCCTGTAGCGTCAGTCTCACGTCGGCCCGTGTTTGGTGTTTCCCATCGGATGTCTGTATTGTTAATGTGTACGATGCCCGCTCTTCATAGTCAAGGGGCTCTGTCAGCCATATTTGTCCACCATAACGGAAGATGCTAAACGTGCTTCCTGGAGAGCCATCAATGGTCAGAATGTACCACAACGGAGGGCCGGAGTCCACGTCATTTGCCGTCACATGGGCAATTTCTGACCCAATGAGGGCATCTGTAGATGAGAGTAAGATCAGGATGGGGACTCCAGGAGAAACACAGGCTACACTTTATGGAATGGGATCTCAAATATGGCGGCACTGACACAGTCCCACCCTTATGGATAGGTCTATAGGTTATTGGGTCTTCACCATTAGAGATCAGGACTATTGTAGACATCACATAGAAGACTGGAGGACCGTACTGTCATACGTAACATGGATACCTACCCTCTGGGATGCTGAGCTCCAGCTGGAGGGGAATAGTTGGACTGTTATCGTTGACATCCATCACTATCAGGGTTAGGGTGGCGGATCCAGTGAGTGGAGGGGACCCACGATCTGTCGCTGTGACCACCAATCTGGAATGAGACATAAGCAAGGTATACTTAGAAGAATGCACGTGGTCCTCAGCTTAAAGGGGTACTCCACCCCTAGACATCTTATCTCCTCTCCAAAGGATACCGCTGGGGACCCCTCTCCTGCAGCACCCCTGTTCACCAGCTGCACAGAGCGAAGAACGCTTTGTGGCTGATGACAGGCAATATAGGCACCGGAGTATCGTGCCCAATATGGCATCATGACGTCATGCCCCGCCCCCTCAACGCAAGCCTACGGTAGGGGGCGTGGTGGCTACCACGCCCCCTCCCATAGGCTTGCACTGAGGGGGCAGAGCATGATGTCACGAGGGGCTTGCATTGAGGGGGCAGAGCATTCTTCGCTCTATGTAGCTGGTAAACAGGTGTGCTGCAGGAAAGATCACGGGGGTCCCCAGCGGCAGGACCCCCGCAATCAGACATCTTATCCCCTATCCTAAGATGTCTAGGGGCGGAGTACCCATTTAAAGAGGCTGGAGATATGCGGTGTGTATATATATATATATTTCACACACACAGGAACACCTTAGGTACGTCTGTTCAATTGCTTGTTAACACAAATAGCTAATCAGGCAATTACATAACAGCAACTCAAAGCATTTAGGCATGAAGACACGGCCAAGACAACTTGACCGAGTATCAGAATGAGGGAAGAAAGTGTATTTAAGTGCCTGTGAATGTGGCATTGTTATTGGTGCAATTGGAGCCGTCTGAGTGTTTCACAAACTGATGATCTATTGGGATTTTCACACACAACCATCTCTAGGGTTTACAGAGAATGGTCCAAAAGGGGAATATATTCACTGAGCGTCCATTGTGTGGAGGAAAATGCCTTGTTGATGTCATAGGAGAATGGGCAGACTGGTTTGAGATTACAGAAAGGTAACAGTAACTCAAATAACCACTGGTTACAACCAAGGTCTGCAGAATACCATCTCTGATCGCACAACACCTCCAGCCATGGAGCAGACATTTTCTAGGCACACTTTGGGCCCCATAGTACTTGAGTATTGTTACTGACCATGTCCATCCATTTATGATCACTGTGGACACATCTTCTGATACTTCCAGCAGGATAATGCCCCAGGTCACATGACATCATCTCCTACAGGACAATGACGTCTCTGGACTCCAATGGCCTCCTCAGTCACCAGATCTCATCCTATAAATCACCTCCACAGTCACCAGATCTCATCCTATAGATCACCTCCACAGTCACCAGATCTCATCCTATAAATCACCTCCACAGTCACCAGATCTCATCCTATAGATCACCTCCACAGTCACCAGATCTCATCCTATAGATCACCTCCACAGTCACCAGATCTCATCCTATAGATCACCTCCACAGTCACCAGATCTCATCCTATAAATCACCTCCACAGTCACCAGATCTCATCCTATAGATCACCTCCACAGTCACCAGATCTCATCCTATAGATCACCTCCACAGTCACCAGATCACATACTATAGATCACCACCACAGTCACCAGATCTCATCCTATAAATCACCTCCACATTCACCAGATCTCATCCTATAGATCACCTCCACAGTCACCAGATCTCATCCTATAAATCACCTCCACATTCACCAGATCTCATCCTATAGATCACCTCCACAGTCACCAGATCTCATCCTATACATCACCTCCACAGTCACCAGATCTCATCCTATAGATCACCACCACAGTCACCAGATCTCATCCTATAGATCACCAGATCTCATCCTATAGATCACCTCCACAGTCACCAGATCTCATCCTATAAATCACCTCCAGTCACCAGATCTCATCCTACAGATCACCTCCACAGTCACCAGATCTCATCCTATAGATCACCTCTAGAGTCACCAGATCTCATCCTGTAGATCACCTCCACAGTCAGCAGATCTCATCCTATAGATCACCACTACAGTCACCAGATCTCATCCTATAGATCACCTCCACAGTCACCAGATCTCATACTATAGATCACCTCCACAGTCACCAGATCTCATCCAATAGATCACCTCCACAGTCACCAGATCTCATCCTATAGATCAACCCACAGTCACCATATCTCATCTTATAGATCACCTCCACAGTCACCAGATCTCATCTTATAGATCACCTCCAGTCACCAGATCTCCTCTTATAGATCACCTCCAGTCACCAGATCTCATCCTATAGATCACCTCCACAGTCACCAGATCTCATCCTATAGATCACCTCCACAGTCACCATCCTATAGATCACCTCCACAGTCACCATCCTATAGATCACTGCTGGGATGTAGTGGAATGGGAGATTCTTATCATGGATGTGCAGCCAACAAATCTGCAGCAACTGTGTGATGTCATCATGTATATATGGAGGAACTGTGTGATGTCATCATGTATATATGGAGGAACTGTGTGATGTCATCATGTCTATATGGAGGAATTGTGTGATGTCATCATGTATATATGGAGGAACTGTGTGATGTCATCATGTCTATATGGAGGAATTGTGTGATGTCATCATGTATATATGGAGGAACTGTGTGATGTCATCATGTCTATATGGAGGAACTGTGTGATGTCATCATGTCTATATGGAGGAACTGTGTGATGTCATCATGTCCATATGGAGGAACTGTGTGATGTCACCATGTCCATATGGAGGAACTGTATGATGTCATCATGTCTATATAGAGGAACTGTGTGATGTCATCATGTCCATATAGAGGAACTGTGTGATGTCATCATGTCTATATAGAAGAACTGTGTGATGTCATCATGTCTATATGGAGGAACTGTGTGATGTCATCATGTCTATATAGAGGAACTGTGTGATGTCATCATGTCTATATAGAAGAACTGTGATGTCATCATGTCTATATGGAGGAACTGTGTGATGTCATCATGTCCATATGGAGGAACTGTGTGATGTCATCATGTCTATATAGAAGAACTGTGTGATATCATCATGTCTATATAGAGCAACTGTGTGATGTCATCATGTCTATATAGAAGAACTGTGTGATGTCATCATGTCTATATAGAAGAACTGTGTGATGTCATCATGTCTATATAGAAGAACTGTGTGATGTCATCATGTCTATATAGAGGAACTGTGTTATGTCATCATGTCTATATAGAAGAACTGTGATGTCGTCATGTCTATATAGAAGAACTGTGATGTCATCATGTCTATATAGAAGAACTGTGTGATGTCATCATGTTTATATAGAAGAACTGTGTGATGTCATCATGTCTATATAGAGGAACTGTGTGATCTCATCATGTCTATATAGAAGAACTGTGTGATGTCATCATGTCTATATAGAGGAACTGTGTGATGTCATCATGTCTATATAGAGGAACTGTGTGATGTCATCATGTATATATGGAGGAACTGTGTGAGGTCATCATGTCCATATAGAGGAACTGTGTGATGTCATCATGTCTATATGGAGGAACTGTGTGATGTCATCATGTCTATATAGAAGAACTGTGTGATGTCATCATGTCTATATAGAGGAACTGTGGGATGTCATCATGTCTATATAGAGGAACTGTGTGATGTCATCATGTCTATATAGAGGAACTGTGATGTCATCATGTCTATATAGAGGAACTGTGTGATGTCATCATGTCTATATAGAGGAACTGTGTGATGTCATCATGTCTATATTGAAGAACTGTGTGATGTCATCATGTCTATATAGAGGAACTGTGTGATGTCATCATGTCTATATAGAAGAACTGTGTGATGTCATCATGTCTATATAGAGGAACTGTGTGATGTCATCATGTCTATATAGAGGAACTGTGTGATGTCATCATGTCTATATAGAAGAACTGTGTGATGTCATCATGTCTATATAGAAGAACTGTGTGATGTCATCATGTCTATATAGAAGAACTGTGTGATCTCATCATGTCTATATAGAGGAACTGTGTGATGTCATCATGTCTATATAGAAGAACTGTGTGATGTCATCATGTCTATATAGAGGAACTGTGTCATGTCATTATGTCTATATAGAGGAACTGTGTGATGTCATCATGTCTATATAGAAGAACTGTGTGATGTCATCATGTCTATATAGAGGAACTGTGTCATGTCATTATGTCTATATAGAGGAACTGTGTGATGTCATCATGTCTATATAGAAGAACTGTGTGATGTCATCATGTCTATATGGAGGAACTGTGTCATGTCATCATGTTTATATGGGGGAACTGTGTGATGTCATCATGTTTATATAGAAGAACTGTGTGATGTCATCATGTCTATATAGAAGAACTGTGTGATGTCATCATGTCTATATAGAAGAACTGTGTGATGTCATCATGTCTATATAGAAGAACTGTGTGATGTCATCATGTCTATATAGAAGAACTGTGTGATGTCATCATGTCTATATAGAGGAACTGTGTGATGTCATCATGTCTATATAGAGGAACTGTGTGATGTCATCGTGTCTATATAGAAAAACTGTGTGATGTCATCATGTCTATATAGAGCAACTGTGTGATGTCATCATGTCTATATAGAAGAACTGTGTGATGTTATCATGTCCATATGGAGGAACTGTGTGATGTCATCATGTCTATATAGAAGAACTGTGTGATGTCATCATGTCTATATAGAGGAACTGTGTGATGTCATCATGTCTATATAGAAGAACTGTGTGATGTCATCATGTCTATATAGAAGAACTGTGTGATGTCATCATGTCCATATAGAGGAACTGTGTGATGTCATCATGTCTATATAGAGGAACTGTGTGATGTCATCATGTCTATATAGAAGAACTGTGTGATGTCATCATGTCTATATAGAGGAACTGTGTTATGTCATCATGTCTATATAGAAGAACTGTGATGTCATCATGTCTATATAGAAGAACTGTGATGTCATCATGTCTATATAGAAGAACTGTGTGATGTCATCATGTTTATATAGAAGAACTGTGTGATGTCATCATGTCTATATAGAGGAACTGTGTGATCTCATCATGTCTATATAGAAGAACTGTGTGATGTCATCATGTCTATATAGAGGAACTGTGTGATGTCATCATGTCTATATAGAGGAACTGTGTGATGTCATCATGTATATATGGAGGAACTGTGTGAGGTCATCATGTCCATATAGAGGAACTGTGTGATGTCATCATGTCTATATAGAGGAACTGTGGGATGTCATCATGTCTATATAGAGGAACTGTGTGATGTCATCATGTCTATATAGAGGAACTGTGATGTCATCATGTCTATATAGAGGAACTGTGATGTCATCATGTCTATATAGAAGAACTGTGTGATGTCATCATGTATATATGGAGGAACTGTGTGAGGTCATCATGTCCATATAGAGGAACTGTGTGATGTCATCATGTCTATATAGAGGAACTGTGGGATGTCATCATGTCTATATAGAGGAACTGTGTGATGTCATCATGTCTATATAGAGGAACTGTGATGTCATCATGTCTATATAGAGGAACTGTGTGATGTCATCATGTCTATATAGAGGAACTGTGTGATGTCATCATGTCTATATAGAAGAACTGTGTGATGTCATCATGTCTATATAGAGGAACTGTGTGATGTCATCATGTCTATATAGAAGAACTGTGTGATGTCATCATGTCTATATAGAAGAACTGTGTGATGTCATCATGCCTATATAGAAGAACTGTGTGATGTCATCATGTCTTTATAGAGGAACTGTGTGATGTCATCATGTTTATATAGAAGAACTGTGTGATGTCATCATGTCTATATAGAGGAACTGTGTGATCTCATCATGTCTATATAGAGGAACTGTGTGATGTCATCATGTTTATATAGAAGAACTGTGTGATGTCATCATGTCTATATAGAGGAACTGTGTGATGTCATCATGTCTATATAGAAGAACTGTGTGATGTCATCATGTTTATATAGAAGAACTGTGTGATTTCATCATGTCTATATAGAGGAACTGTGTGATGTCATCATGTCTATATAGAAGAACTGTGTGATGTCATCATGTCTATATAGAAGAACTGTGTGATGTCATCATGTCTATATAGAAGAACTGTGTGATGTCATCATGTCTATATAGAGGAACTGTGTGATGTCATCATGTCTATATAGAAGAACTGTGTGATGTCATCATGTCTATATAGAAGAAATGTCTATATAGAAGAACTGTGTGATGTCATCATGTCTATATAGAAGAACTGTGTGATGTCATCATGTCTATATGGAGGAACTGTGTGATGTCATCATGTCTATATAGAAGAACTGTGTGATGTCATCATGTCTATATAGAAGAACTGTGTGATGTCATCATGTCTATATAGAGGAACTGTGTGATGTCATCATGTCTATATAGAGGAACTGTGTGATGTCATCATGTCTATATAGAAAAACTGTGTGATGTCATCATGTCTATATAGAGCAACTGTGTGATGTCATCATGTCTATATAGAAGAACTGTGTGATGTTATCATGTCCATATGGAGGAACTGTGTGATGTCATCATGTCTATATAGAAGAACTGTGTGATGTCATCATGTCTATATAGAAGAACTGTGTGATGTCATCATGTCCATATAGAGGAACTGTGTGATGTCATCATGTCTATATAGAGGAACTGTGTGATGTCATCATGTCTATATAGAAGAACTGTGTGATGTCATCATGTCTATATAGAGGAACTGTGTTATGTCATCATGTCTATATAGAAGAACTGTGATGTCATCATGTCTATATAGAAGAACTGTGATGTCATCATGTCTATATAGAAGAACTGTGTGATGTCATCATGTTTATATAGAAGAACTGTGTGATGTCATCATGTCTATATAGAGGAACTGTGTGATCTCATCATGTCTATATAGAAGAACTGTGTGATGTCATCATGTCTATATAGAGGAACTGTGTGATGTCATCATGTCTATATAGAGGAACTGTGTGATGTCATCATGTATATATGGAGGAACTGTGTGAGGTCATCATGTCCATATAGAGGAACTGTGTGATGTCATCATGTCTATATAGAGGAACTGTGGGATGTCATCATGTCTATATAGAGGAACTGTGTGATGTCATCATGTCTATATAGAGGAACTGTGATGTCATCATGTCTATATAGAGGAACTGTGTGATGTCATCATGTCTATATAGAGGAACTGTGTGATGTCATCATGTCTATATAGAAGAACTGTGATGTCATCATGTCTATATAGAAGAACTGTGTGATGTCATCATGTCTATATAGAGGAACTGTGTGATGTCATCATGTCTATATAGAAGAACTGTGTGATGTCATCATGTCTATATAGAGGAACTGTGTGATGTCATCATGTCTATATAGAAGAACTGTGTGATGTCATCATGTCTATATAGAAGAACTGTGTGATGTCATCATGCCTATATAGAAGAACTGTGTGATGTCATCATGTCTTTATAGAGGAACTGTGTGATGTCATCATGTTTATATAGAAAAACTGTGTGATGTCATCATGTCTATATAGAGGAACTGTGTGATCTCATCATGTCTATATAGAGGAACTGTGTGATGTCATCATGTTTATATAGAAGAACTGTGTGATGTCATCATGTCTATATAGAGGAACTGTGTGATGTCATCATGTCTATATAGAAGAACTGTGTGATGTCATCATGTTTATATAGAAGAACTGTGTGATTTCATCATGTCTATATAGAAGAACTGTGTGATGTCATCATGTCTATATAGAAGAACTGTGTGATGTCATCATGTCTATATAGAGGAACTGTGTGATGTCATCATGTCTATATAGAAGAACTGTGTGATGTCATCATGTCTATATAGAAGAAATGTCTATATAGAAGAACTGTGTGATGTCATCATGTCTATATAGAAGAACTGTGTGATGTCATCATGTCTATATGGAGGAACTGTGTGATGTCATCATGTCTATATAGAAGAACTGTGTGATGTCATCATGTCTATATAGAGGAACTGTGTGATGTCATCATGTCTATATAGAGGAACTGTGTCATGTCATCATGTCTATATAGAGGAACTGTGTGATGTCATCATGTCTATATAGAGGAACTGTGTCATGTCATCATGTTTATATGGGGGAACTGTGTGATGTCATCATGTTTATATAGAAGAACTGTGTGATGTCATCATGTCTATATGGAGGAACTGTGTCATGTCATCATGTTTATATGGGGGAACTGTGTGATGTCATCATGTTTATATAGAAGAACTGTGTGATGTCATCATGTCTATATAGAAGAACTGTGTGATGTCATCATGTCTATATAGAGGAACTGTGTGATGTCATCATGTCTATATAGAGGAACTGTGTGATGTCATCATGTCCATATGGAGGGACTGTGTCATGTCATCATGTTTATATGGGGGAACTGTGTGATGTCATCATGTTTATATAGAAGAACTGTGTGATGTCATCATGTCTATATAGAAGAACTGTGTGATGTCATCATGTCTATATAGAGGAACTGTGTGATGTCATCATGTTTATATAGAGGAACTGTGTGATGTCATCATGTTTATATGGGGGAACTGTGTGATGTCATCATGTTTATATAGAAGAACTGTGTGATGTCATCATGTCTATATAGAAGAACTGTGTGATGTCATCATGTCTATATAGAAGAACTGTGTGATGTCATCATGTCTATATAGAAGAACTGTGTGATGTCATCATGCCTATATAGAAGAACTGTGTGATGTCATCATGTCTTTATAGAGGAACTGTGTGATGTCATCATGTTTATATAGAAGAACTGTGTGATGTCATCATGTTTATATAGAAGAACTGTGTGATGTCATCATGTCTATATAGAGGAACTGTGTGATCTCATCATGTCTATATAGAGGAACTGTGTGATGTCATCATGTTTATATAGAAGAACTGTGTGATGTCATCATGTCTATATAGAGGAACTGTGTGATGTCATCATGTCTATATAGAAGAACTGTGTGATGTCATCATGTTTATATAGAAGAACTGTGTGATTTCATCATGTCTATATAGAGGAACTGTGTGATGTCATCATGTCTATATAGAAGAACTGTGTGATGTCATCATGTCTATATAGAAGAACTGTGTGATGTCATCATGTCTATATAGAAGAACTGTGTGATGTCATCATGTCTATATAGAGGAACTGTGTGATGTCATCATGTCTATATAGAAGAACTGTGTGATGTCATCATGTCTATATAGAAGAAATGTCTATATAGAAGAACTGTGTGATGTCATCATGTCTATATAGAAGAACTGTGTGATGTCATCATGTCTATATGGAGGAACTGTGTGATGTCATCATGTCTATATAGAAGAACTGTGTGATGTCATCATGTCTATATAGAAGAACTGTGTGATGTCATCATGTCTATATAGAGGAACTGTGTGATGTCATCATGTCTATATAGAGGAACTGTGTGATGTCATCATGTCTATATAGAAAAACTGTGTGATGTCATCATGTCTATATAGAGCAACTGTGTGATGTCATCATGTCTATATAGAAGAACTGTGTGATGTTATCATGTCCATATGGAGGAACTGTGTGATGTCATCATGTCTATATAGAAGAACTGTGTGATGTCATCATGTCTATATAGAGGAACTGTGTGATGTCATCATGTCTATATAGAAGAACTGTGTGATGTCATCATGTCTATATAGAAGAACTGTGTGATGTCATCATGTCCATATAGAGGAACTGTGTGATGTCATCATGTCTATATAGAGGAACTGTGTGATGTCATCATGTCTATATAGAAGAACTGTGTGATGTCATCATGTCTATATAGAG
The DNA here is from genome assembly GCF_029499605.1 of Hyla sarda. Taxonomy (NCBI): domain Eukaryota; kingdom Metazoa; phylum Chordata; class Amphibia; order Anura; family Hylidae; genus Hyla; species Hyla sarda. Next base: position 180,930 of record NW_026608806.1, on the reverse strand, counting down.
GAACTGTGTTATGTCATCATGTCTATATAGAAGAACTGTGATGTCATCATGTCTATATAGAAGAACTGTGATGTCATCATGTCTATATAGAAGAACTGTGTGATGTCATCATGTTTATATAGAAGAACTGTGTGATGTCATCATGTCTATATAGAGGAACTGTGTGATCTCATCATGTCTATATAGAAGAACTGTGTGATGTCATCATGTCTATATAGAGGAACTGTGTGATGTCATCATGTCTATATAGAGGAACTGTGTGATGTCATCATGTATATATGGAGGAACTGTGTGAGGTCATCATGTCCATATAGAGGAACTGTGTGATGTCATCATGTCTATATAGAGGAACTGTGGGATGTCATCATGTCTATATAGAGGAACTGTGTGATGTCATCATGTCTATATAGAGGAACTGTGATGTCATCATGTCTATATAGAGGAACTGTGTGATGTCATCATGTCTATATAGAGGAACTGTGTGATGTCATCATGTCTATATAGAAGAACTGTGATGTCATCATGTCTATATAGAAGAACTGTGTGATGTCATCATGTCTATATAGAGGAACTGTGTGATGTCATCATGTCTATATAGAAGAACTGTGTGATGTCATCATGTCTATATAGAGGAACTGTGTGATGTCATCATGTCTATATAGAAGAACTGTGTGATGTCATCATGTCTATATAGAAGAACTGTGTGATGTCATCATGCCTATATAGAAGAACTGTGTGATGTCATCATGTCTTTATAGAGGAACTGTGTGATGTCATCATGTTTATATAGAAAAACTGTGTGATGTCATCATGTCTATATAGAGGAACTGTGTGATCTCATCATGTCTATATAGAGGAACTGTGTGATGTCATCATGTTTATATAGAAGAACTGTGTGATGTCATCATGTCTATATAGAGGAACTGTGTGATGTCATCATGTCTATATAGAAGAACTGTGTGATGTCATCATGTTTATATAGAAGAACTGTGTGATTTCATCATGTCTATATAGAAGAACTGTGTGATGTCATCATGTCTATATAGAAGAACTGTGTGATGTCATCATGTCTATATAGAAGAACTGTGTGATGTCATCATGTCTATATAGAAGAACTGTGTGATGTCATCATGTCTATATAGAAGAAATGTCTATATAGAAGAACTGTGTGATGTCATCATGTCTATATAGAAGAACTGTGTGATGTCATCATGTCTATATGGAGGAACTGTGTGATGTCATCATGTCTATATAGAAGAACTGTGTGATGTCATCATGTCTATATAGAGGAACTGTGTGATGTCATCATGTCTATATAGAGGAACTGTGTCATGTCATCATGTCTATATAGAGGAACTGTGTGATGTCATCATGTCTATATAGAGGAACTGTGTCATGTCATCATGTTTATATGGGGGAACTGTGTGATGTCATCATGTTTATATAGAAGAACTGTGTGATGTCATCATGTCTATATGGAGGAACTGTGTCATGTCATCATGTTTATATGGGGGAACTGTGTGATGTCATCATGTTTATATAGAAGAACTGTGTGATGTCATCATGTCTATATAGAAGAACTGTGTGATGTCATCATGTCTATATAGAGGAACTGTGTGATGTCATCATGTCTATATAGAGGAACTGTGTGATGTCATCATGTCCATATGGAGGGACTGTGTCATGTCATCATGTTTATATGGGGGAACTGTGTGATGTCATCATGTCTATATAGAAGAACTGTGTGATGTCATCATGTCTATATAGAAGAACTGTGTGATGTCATCATGTCTATATAGAGGAACTGTGTGATGTCATCATGTTTATATAGAAGAACTGTGTGATGTCATCATGTCTATATGGAGGAACTGTGTCATGTCATCATGTCTATATAGAAGAACTGTGTGATGTCATCATGTCCATGTGGAGCAGGGGTCTCAAACTGGTGGACCTACAAATGTTGAATAACTTAAACTCCCAGCATGCCTGGACATGCCTAGACAGCCTTTGCTGCAGATGATGGCTGTCGGGATTGCTGGGAGTTGAAGTTTTGCAGGTTCTGGAGGGCCAGCAGTTTGAGACCCCTGAAGTAGAGGAACAGTGTGATGTCATCATGTCCTTGTGGAGCGAAATCTTTGAGGAATGCGTCCAGCACCTTGTAGAAATACTACCAATAATAAAGGTAAAAGGGGGTCCAACTTGGTACCTAATAAAGTGGCCAGTGAGTGTATATATCCTGTATTCTTTATATGGCCGACATTGTGTAGACCCCTGATTGTCATACACAGCTTTGGTGTCACTCTGGTGTTGGCCCCAAATGTCTGTACAGACCTCATTGGGGACACAGAAGTTCAGTCACGCTGGAACAGAAAAGAACCTTCCTGCAACTGTTACCGCGAAGGTGGAAGCAACAATTGTGTAAGTGAAGCATAAACCATCAATAAAATAAGGGGCCAAATCCTGAGGAAAGAGCCGCAGACCAGCACCGCTCCTCCTCCACATGATGGATTCTAGTAGGTCGTGTCCTCCGATTGTCAAACCAGGTTCATCCATCATCAGATGCCAGATAGTGAGGAGGGATTCATTACTTATTTCCACAGCGATGGCATGAACCTCGTCGGCAGACGCCTGGCATTGTGCAGCTGGTGCGGAGTCCAGTGATGATGATGATGATCACACCACTCCAGCTGATGTTTGTGTGAAGGTGTTACTGGTGTATACTGGATCTACAGCAGATATACTGGTCCTGTCCATAGATCTCCTCCTCCATGTATGATGTGTTACTGGTGTATACTGGATCTACAGCAGATATACTGGTCCTGGCCATAGATCTCCATGTATGATGTGTTACTGGTGTATACTGGATCTACAGCAGATATACTGGTCATGGCCATAGATCTCCATGTATGATGGTGTTACTGGTGTATACTGGATCTACAGCAGATATACTGGTCCTGGCCATAGATCCCCTCCTCCATGTATAATGTGTTACTGGTGTATACTGGATCTACAGCAGATATACTGGTCCTGTCCATAGATCTCCTCCTCCATGTATGATGGTGTTACTGGTGTATACTGGATCTACAGCAGATATACTGGTCCTGTCCATAGATCTCCTCCTCCATGTATGATGGTGTTACTGGTGTATACTGGATCTACATACAGCAGATATACTGGTCCTGTCCATAGATCTCCTCCTCCATGTATGATAGTGTTACTGGTGTATACTGGATCTACATACAGCAGATATACTGGTCCTGTCCATAGATCTCCTCCTCCATGTATGATGTGTTACTGGTGTATACTGGATCTACATACAGCACATATACTGGTCCTGTCCATAGATCTCCATGTATGATGGTGTTACTGGTGTATACTGGATCTACAGCAGATATACTGGTCCTGTCCATAGATCTCCTCCTCCATGTATGATGGTGTTACTGGTGTATACTGGATCTACAGCAGATATACTGGTCCTGTCCATAGATCTTCTCCATTTATGATGGTGTTACTGGTGTATACTGGATCTACAGCAGATATACTGGTCCTGTCCATAGATCTCCATGTATGATGGTGTTACTGGTGTATACTGGATCTACAGCAGATATACTGGACCTGTCCATAGATCCCCTCCTCCATGTATAATGTGTTACTGGTGTATACTGGATCTACAGCAGATATACTGGTCCTGTCCATAGATCTTCTCAATTTATGATGGTGTTACTGGTGTATACTGGATCTACAGCAGATATACTGGTCCTGTCCATAGATCTCCTCCATGTATGATGTGTTACTGGTGTATACTGGATCTACAGCAGATATACTGGTCCTGTCCATAGATCTCCTCCTCCATGTATGATGGTGTTACTGGTGTATACTGGATCTACAGCAGATATACTGGTCCTGTCCATAGATCTTCTCCATTTATGATGGTGTTACTGGTGTATACTGGATCTACAGCAGATATACTGGTACTGTCCATAGATCTTCTCCATTTATGATGGTGTTACTGGTGTATACTGGATCTACAGCAGATATACTGGTCCTGTCCATAGATCTCCTCCTCCATGTATGATGGTGTTACTGGTGTATACTGGATCTACAGCAGATATACTGGTCCTGTCCATAGATCTCCTCCTCCATGTATGATGTGTTACTGGTGTATACTGGATCTACAGCAGATATACTGGTCCTGTCCATAGATCTCCTCCATGTATGATGTGTTACTGGTGTATACTGGGTCTACAGCAGATATACTGGACCTGTCCATAGATCTCCTCCATGTATGATGGTGTTACTGGTGTATACTGGATCTACAGCAGATATACTGGTCCTGTCCATATATCTTCTCCATGTATGATGTGTTACTGGTGTATACTGGATCTACAGCAGATATACTGGACCTGTCCATAGATCTCCTCCATGTATGATGTGTTACTGGTGTATACTGGATCTACAGCAGATATACTGGTCCTGTCCATAGATCTTCTCCATTTATGATGGTGTTACTGGTGTATACTGGATCTACAGCAGATATACTGGTCCTGTCCATAGATCTCCTCCTCCATGTATGATGTGTTACTGGTGTATACTGGATCTACAGCAGATATACTGGTCCTGTCCATAGATCTTCTCCATGTATGATGTGTTACTGGTGTATACTGGATCTACAGCAGATATACTGGTCCTGTCCATAGATCCCCTCCTCCATGTATGATGTGTTACTGGTGTATACTGGATCTACAGCAGATATACTGGTCCTGGCCATAGATCTCCTCCTCCATGTATGATGGTGTTACTGGTGTATACTGGGTTTACAGCAGATATACTGGTCCTGGCCATAGATCTCCATGTATGATGGTGTTACTGGTGTATACTGGATCTACAGCAGATATACTGGTCCTGTCCATAGATCTCCATGTATGATGTGTTACTGGTGTATACTGGATCTACAGCAGATATACTGGTCCTGTCCATAGATCTTCTCCATGTATGATGTGTTACTGGTGTATACTGGATCTACAGCAGATATACTGGTCCTGTCCATAGATCTCCTCCATGTATGATGGTGTTACTGGTGTATACTGGATCTACAGCAGATATACTGGACCTGTCCATAGATCTCCTCCATGTATGATGGTGTTACTGGTGTATACTGGATCTACAGCAGATATACTGGTCCTGTCCATAGATCTTCTCCATGTATGATGGTGTTACTGGTGTATACTGGATCTACAGTAGATATACTGGTCCTGGCCATAGATCTCCATGTATGATGGTGTTACTGGTGTATACTGGATCTACAGCAGATATACTGGTCCTGGCCATAGATCTCCTCCTCCATGTATGATGGTGTTACTGGTGTATACTGGGTTTACAGCAGATATACTGGTCCTGGCCATAGATCTCCATGTATGATAGTGTTACTGGTGTATACTGGATCTACAGCAGATATACTGGTCCTGTCCATAGATCTTCTCCATGTATGATGGTGTTACTGGTGTATACTGGATCTACAGTAGATATACTGGTCCTGGCCATAGATCTCCATGTATGATGGTGTTACTGGTGTATACTGGATCTACAGCAGATATACTGGTCCTGTCCATAAATCCCCTCCATGTATGATGTGTTACTGGTGTATACTGGATCTACAGCAGATATACTGGTCCTGTCCATAGATCTTCTCCATTTATGATGGTGTTACTGGTGTATACTGGATCTACAGCAGATATACTGGTCCTGTCCATAGATCTCCATGTATGATGGTGTTACTGGTGTATACTGGATCTACAGCAGATATACTGGTCCTGTCCATAGATCCCCTCCTCCATGTATGATGTGTTACTGGTGTATACTGGATCTACAGCAGATATACTGGTCCTGTCCATAGATCCCCTCCATGTATGATGTGTTACTGGTGTATACTGGGTTTACAGCAGATATACTGGTCCTGGCCATAGATCTCCTCCATGTATGATGGTGTTACTGGTGTATACTGGATCTACAGCAGATATACTGGTCCTGTCCATAGATCTTCTCCATGTATGATGTGTTACTGGTGTATACTGGATCTACAGCAGATATACTGGTCCTGTCCATAGATCCCCTCCTCCATGTATGATGTGTTACTGGTGTATACTGGATCTACAGCAGATATACTGGTCCTGCCCATAGATCTCCATGTATGATGGTGTTACTGGTGTATACTGGATCTACAGCAGATATACTGGTCCTGTCCATAGATCCCCTCCATGTATGATGTGTTACTGGTGTATACTGGATCTACAGCAGATATACTGGTCCTGCCCATAGATCTCCATGTATGATGGTGTTACTGGTGTATACTGGATCTACAGCAGATATACTGGTCCTGTCCATAAATCCCCTCCATGTATGATGTGTTACTGGTGTATACTGGATCTACAGCAGATATACTGGTCCTGTCCATAGATCTCCTCCATGTATGATGTGTTACTGGTGTATACTGGGTTTACAGCAGATATACTGGTCCTGGCCATAGATCTCCTCCATGTATGATGGTGTTACTGGTGTATACTGGATCTACAGCAGATATACTGGTCCTGTCCATAGATCTTCTCCATGTATGATGGTGTTACTGGTGTATACTGGATCTACAGCAGATATACTGGTCCTGGCCATAGATCTCCATGTATGATGTGTTACTGGTGTATACTGGATCTACAGCAGATATACTGGTCCTGCCCATAGATCTCCATGTATGATGTGTTACTGGTGTATACTGGATCTACAGCAGATATACTGGTCCTGTCCATAGATCTCCTCCTCCATGTATGATGTGTTACTGGTGTATACTGGATCTACAGCAGATATACTGGTCCTGGCCATAGATCTCCATGTATGATGTGTTACTGGTGTATACTGGATCTACAGCAGATATACTGGTCCTGCCCATAGATCTCCATGTATGATGGTGTTACTGGTGTATACTGGATCTACAGCAGATATACTGGTCCTGTCCATAGATCTCCATGTATGATGGTGTTACTGGTGTATACTGGATCTACAGCAGATATACTGGTCCTGTCCATAAAACCCCTCCATGTATGATGTGTTACTGGTGTATACTGGATCTACAGCAGATATACTGGTCCTGCCCATAGATCTCCATGTATGATGGTGTTACTGGTGTATACTGGATCTACAGCAGATACACTGGTCCTGTCCATAGATCTTCTCCATGTATGATGGTGTTACTGGTGTATACTGGATCTACAGCAGATATACTGGTCCTGTCCATAGATCTCCTCCATGTATGATGGTGTTACTGGTGTATACTGGATCTACAGCAGATATACTGGTCCTGTCCATAAATCCCCTCCATGTATGATGTGTTACTGGTGTATACTGGATCTACAGCAGATATACTGGTCCTGTCCATAGATCTCCTCCTCCATGTATGATGGTGTTACTGGTGTATACTGGATCTACAGCAGATATACTGGTCCTGTCCATAGATCTCCTCCATGTATGATGTGTTATTGGTGTATACTGGATCTACAGCAGATATACTGGTCCTGTCCATAGATCCCCTCCATGTATGATGTGTTACTGGTGTATACTGGATCTACAGCAGATATACTGGTCCTGTCCATAGATCCCCTCCATGTATGATGTGTTACTGGTGTATACTGGATCTACAGCAGATATACTGGTCCTGTCCATAGATCTTCTCCATGTATGATGTGTTACTGGTGTATACTGGATCTACAGCAGATATACTGGTCCTGTCCATAGATCCCCTCCTCCATGCATGATGTGTTACTGGTGTATACTGGATCTACAGCAGATATACTGGTCCTGTCCATAGATCTCCTCCATGTATGATGTGTTACTGGTGTATACTGGATCTACAGCAGATATACTGGTCCTGTCCATAGATCTCCTCCATGTATGATGTGTTACTGGTGTATACTGGATCTACAGCAGATATACTGGTCCTGCCCATAGATCTCCTCCATGTATGATGTGTTACTGGTGTATACTGGATCTACAGCAGATATACTGGTCCTGTCCATAGATCTCCTCCATGTATGATGAGTTACTGGTGTATACTGGATCTACAGCAGATATACTGGTCCTGTCCATAGATCTCCTCCATGTATGATGAGTTACTGGTGTATACTGGATCTACAGCAGATATACTGTACATGTCCATAGATCCTCATTTCTGACCCCTTAATCCATAGAACTTTCTCCACACTGCTCCAGATCATCCGGGGTTATTATCAGTGGAAGCCGAGCAGCGATGTTCCTCTTTAGAAGCAGTCTTCCTCCTCCTCCTCCTTATCCTCCTCCTCCTTCTGCTGCTTCTCCTCCTCCTCCTCCTTCTCCTCCTCCTCCTGATGCTCCTCCTTCTTCTTCTTCTCCTGCTGCTCCTCCTTCTCCTCCTCCTGCTGCTTCTCCTCCTTATCCTCCTCCTGCTGCTCCTCCTTCTCATCCTCCTGCTGCTCCTCCTTCTTCTTCTCCTGCTGCTCCTCCTCCTGCTGCTCCTCCTTCTCATCCTCCTGCTGCTTCTCCTTCTCCTCCTCCTGCTGCTCCTCCTTCTCCTCCTCCGGCTGCTCCTCCTTCTCCTCCTCCTGCTGCTCCTCCTTCTTCTTCTCCTGCTGCTCCTCCTTCTCCTCCTCCGGCTGCTCCTCCTTCTCCTCCTCCTGCTGCTCCTCCTTCTTCTTCTCCTGCTGCTCCTCCTCCTCCTCATATGATTATGGTGTTACTAGTTTTACAGTCAACATACTGGGCCCCTCGTTGACCACCGAACATTCTCCATTTGGCTTGAGGCTTCTCCAGAGGTTTATAACTGATGTGAGCAATGATGTCTTCATGGCGTAGTGCTCACCTTTATCCATCACACCCACCATTGTCTCTTGTACTGACCTCATTCTGGAGAAGCTGCCAGTCTCCTCGGGGTCTTTTTTGACCCCTCCCTGGATGACTCCTTGTAGTAATTTTGGCAGCAGCTTCTCCTGCATGTGACTTGGGACATGTGATAGGAAACATTATTACTCCATTTCCTCCATCTAAAATTACATTTTATATAAAGATCACAAGGCAATCACCATGACTAATGAGTAGTCACACCATGAATAATAATAGTAGACATCTGGATGGGGTAAGTATTGACTGTTTACGCTAACCTCGTAATACACTGCTCAAAAAAATAAAGGGAACACTTAAACAACACATTGTAACTCCAAGTCCCTGACACTTGTGTGAAATCCCACTGTCCACTCAGGAAGAACACTGATTAACAATCAATTTCACATGGAACAGACAACACGTGGAAACTATAGGCAATTAGCAAGACACCCCTGTGGTGTCCCGGTACCGTATTTCATACCGTACCTTGTGGTGGGGTCCCTGAAGTCAGAGTCCCTAGGAACAGTGGGGGTCCTCTTCTTTAGTTAACCCCTCGTCACCCCTCAGTTAGCTAAAATTCGTGTAAATAAAAGTGTAAATATGTATATTTAAGATGCCTACCTTGTTAGCGTCGCAGGACCTACGGGTCATGTGACTTTGTTTACAGAACTCTATGGTTTACTAAAGGACCTTTGGTGGTTCTTGTGTCAGGTGTTCACCCACAATGCAATGTAACGGTGAGTGACAGCTGTTATGGACCAATCCAAAACCGCTCAGGCCCTGCCCATATAAGGGAGTTGCAGCCATTAATCGCTCTCTTGGGTTGCTGACTCTGGATGAGGTAGGACCCCCGCAACTTCCAAAGACAATTACTAGGCCTAAGCCTTGCGGCCTCGGCCTACGCTAAAGACTGAGTTCTTCTCATTCCCCGCTATCTCCGCAAGATCACTGGACCTAAACCTAACCCTAAATCCAGCGGATCTATGCTACAAAAATCCTCCTAAACTAAAGAGAACTTACAAGGTCCCAACCACCTGTCAATCGCTGCTCAGCTGTATATAGACTCTGTTATCTGGACTGTTGTTACTGCTGCATGTTACAGAAAATCTTCAGTAAAGTTTCTACAAGTTTTCAGCTAAGCACTGGTTGTGGACAATTAATTATTCTGCACTCACCAATCGCTCTTGGGAAGGGTGGCGATAGGCCCAGCATTACCTCAGAGTTTTAACCCTCACCCTGGCATCATGAGCGACAAGGGTTAAATTAACCCCTTATATACTACAGCAACACCCCAACTACCCTACACCCCCTGAGGCATACCACCCCCCCAATAAAGGAGTGGTTCTGCAAGTGGTGACCAGACCACTTCTCAGTTCCTATGCTTCCTGGATGATGTTTTGGTCACTTTTGAATTCTGGCGGTGCTTTCACTCTAGTGGTAGCATGAGACGGATTCTACAACCCACACAAGTGGCTCAGGTAGTGCAGCTCATCCAGGATGGCACATCAATGCGAGTTGTGGCAAGAAGGTTTGCTGTGTCTGTCAGTGTAGTGTCCAGAGCATGAAGGCGCTACCAGGAGACAGGCCAGTACATCAGGAGACATGGAGGAGGCCGTAAGAGGACAACAACCCAGCAGCAGGATCGCTACCTCCACCTTTGTGCAAGGAGGACCAGGAGGAGCACTGCCAGAGCCCTGCAAAATGACCTCCAGCAGGACACAAATGTGCATGTGTCCACTCAAACAGTCAGAAACAGACTCCATGAGGGTGGTATGAGGGCCCGACGTCCACAGGTGGGGGTTGGACTTACAGCCCGAAAGCGTGCAGGATGTTTGCCATTTTCCAGAGAACACCAAGATTGGCAAATTTGCCAGTGGGGCCCTGTGCTCTTCACAGATGAAAGCAGGTTCACACTGAGCACATATGACAGAGTCTGGAGACACCTTGGAGAACGTTCTGCTGCCTGCAACATCCTCCAGCATGACCGGTTTGGCGGTAGGTCAGTAATGGTGTGGGGTGGCATTTCTTTGGGGGGCCGCACAGCCCTCCATGTGTTACCAGAGGTAGCCTGATTGCCATTAGGTACCGAGATCCTCAGACCCCTTGTGAGACCATATGCTGGTGCGGTTGGCCCTGGGTTCCTCCTAATACAAGACAATGCTAGACCTCATGTGGCTGGACTATGTCAGCAGTTCCTACAAGAGGAAGGCATTGATACTATGGACTGGCCGCCCGTTCCCCTGAATCCGATTGAGCACATCTGGGACGTCTCGCTCCATCCACCACAGACTGTCCAGGAGTTGGCGGATGCTTTAGTCCAGGTCTGGGAGGACATCCCTCAGGAGACCATCCTCCACCTCATCAGGAGCATGCCCAGGCGGGGAGGTCATATGGGGCACGTGGAGGCCACACACACTACTGAGCCTCATTGGGACTTGTATTAAGGACATTACATAATGTTGGATCAGCCTGTAGTGGGGTTTTCCACTGTGATTTTGAGTGTGACTCCATATCCAGACCTCCATGGGTTGATACATTTCATTTCCATTGATAATTTTTGGTGATTTTGTTGTCAGCGAATTCAACTATGTAAAGACGAAAGTATTTCATACGATTAGTTCATTCATTCAGATCTACGATGTGTTATCTTAGTGTTCCCTTTAGTTTTTTGAGCAGTGTATATAGTACATTATCTTCGTGCACTCACCGAGCCTCAGACCAGATCTCACGGTCTAGAATAACAGCTGTAGTAACTACGCCGGATTGAGGATCGATGCGAAACAGATCCCTCATGGGCTGGAACTGCTCAAATGTGTAGGTGATTTGTCCATTCATTCCTTGGTCAGGATCTTCAGCCAGAACCTGGAGACATAACAGTGGTGTATTAAGTGGGTGCAAAGTGCTATAACCTCTGTTACCTCACCTCCATGATGTTTACCTGTATAAGGAGACTCCCGCCAGCCAGACCTTCCCGGATGTAAGCCGTGTAGGAAGGAAGCTGAAAGCGGGGCGTGTTGTCATTGGCATCCTGCAATAGGATGGTGACCGCGGTGAAGGCGTAATGCTGCGTGGTCTCTGCCTGGATGACCAGCTTATGACGCGGGTTAGCTTCAAAGTCCAGTAATGTCGGCTGCAGCACCGTGATCTGCCCTGGGGTAAAGAGCAGAAGGGTTATACAGTATATATACAATGTACACTACAGACTTCTGGGATAGTACTCCATATAGGGTTATTGGCCGGTAACGTGAATAGAATGAGGACATATGTGTAGGGATCTCTGCTATGGCTATTAGTATGGTAAGGATTATATTGTGTAGGAATCACTGTTCTGATTACTATGGTGGGTATTATCCTGTGTAGGGTCATCGGTGTAGGGGTCTCTGCTATGGCTATTAGTATGGTAAGGATTATATTGTGTAGGGATCTCTGCTATGGCTATTAGTATGGTAAGGATTATATTGTGTAGGAATCACTGTTCTGAATATTACTATGGTGGGTATTATCCTGTGTAGGGTCATCGGTGTAGGGGTCTCTGCTATGGCTATTAGTATGGTAAAGATTATATTGTGTAGGAATCACTGTTCTGAATATTACTATGGTGGGTATTATCCTGTGTAGGGTCATCGGTGTAGGGGTCTCTGCTATGGCTATTAGTATGGTAAGGATTATATTGTGTAGGGTCATCAGTGTAGGGATGTCTGCTATGGCCAATAGTATGGTAAGGATTATATTGTGTAGGGTCATCGGTGTAGGGATCTCTGCTATGGCTATTAGTATGGTAAGGATTATATTGTGTAGGGTCATCAGTGTAGGGATCTCTGCTATGGCTATTAGTATGGTAAGGATTATATTGTGTAGGGTCATCGGTGTAGGGATCTCTGCTATGGCTATTAGTATGGTAAGGAATATATTGTGTAGGGTCATCAGTGTAGGGGTCTCTGCTATGGCCAATAGTCTGATAAGGATTATATTGTGTAGAGTCATCGGTGTAGGGTTCTCTGCTATGGCTATTAGTATGGTGAAGTGTAGCTTTAGGGCTGTACCTGTATTTGGGCTGATGCTGAATGCTCCTATTTCATTTCCGCTCAGGATGCTGTAGGTTATTTTCCCAGAGGAGCCCCCGCTGTGTGCGGCCTTCACTGATCCAACCACTGAGCCTATTAAGGGAAAAAATACAGGAGGGTCAGGACCGGCAGGACTATAAGAATACAGGAGAATCAGAACCGGCACTACTATAAGGATACAGGAGGATCAGAACCGGCAGTACTATAAGAATACAGGAGGATCAGGCAGTACTATAAGAATACAGGAGGATCAGGACCGGCAGTACTATAAGAATACAGGAGGGTAAGGCAGTACTATAAGAATACAGGAGGATCAGGGAGTACTATAAGAATACAGGAGGATCAGGCAGTACTATAAGAATACAGGAGGATCAGGACCGGCAGTACTATAAGATTACAGGAGGGTAAGGCAGTACTATAAGAATACAGGAGGATCAGGGAGTACTATAAGAATACAGGAGGATCAGGCAGTACTATAAGAATACAGGAGGATCAGGCAGTACTATAAGAATACAGGAGGATCAGGCAGTACTATAAGAATACAGGAGGGTAAGGCAGTACTATAAGAATACAGGAGGATCAGGACCGGCAGTTCTATAAGAATACAGGAGGGTAAGGCAGTACTATAAGAATACAGGAGGATCAGGCAGTACTATAAGAATACAGGAGAGTAAGGCAGTACTATAAGGATACAGGAGGATCAGGCAGTACTATAAGAATACAGGAGGGTCAGGACCGGCAGTACTATAAGAATACAGGAGGATCAGGCAGTACTATAAAAATACAGGAGGATCAGGCAGTACTATAAGAATACAGGAGGGTCAGGCAGTACTATAAGGATACAGGAGGGTCAGGCAGTACTATAAGGATACAGGAGGGTCAGGACTGGCAGGACTATAAGAATACAGGAGGATCAGAACTAGCAGTACTATAAGAATACAGGAGGATCAGGCAGTACTATAAGAATACAGGAGGATCAGGCAGTACTATAAGGATACAGGAGGGTCAGGACCGGCAGAATTATAAGATTACAGGAGGATCAGGCAGTACTATAAGAATACAGGAGGATCAGGCAGTACTATAAGGATACAGGAGGGTCAGGACCGGCAGAATTATAAGAATACAGGATGATCAGGCAGTACTATAAGAATACAGGAGGATCAGGATCGGCAGTACTATAAGAATACAGGAGGATCAGGCAGTACTATATGAATACAGGAGGATCAGGCAGTACTATAAGAATACAGGAGGATCAGGCAGTACTATAAGAATACAGGAGGATCAGGCAGTACTATAAGAATACAGGAGGATCAGGCAGTACTATACGAATACAGGAGGATCAGGAAGTACTATAAGAATACAGGAGGATCAGGCAGTACTATAAGAATACAGAGGGTCAGGCAGTACTATAAGAATACAGGAGGGTCAGGCAGTACTATAAGAATACAGAAGGATCAGGCAGTACTATAAGAATACAGAAGGATCAGGCAGTACTATAAGAATACAGGAGGATCAGGCAGTGCTATAAGAATACAGAAGGATCAGGCAGTACTATAAGAATTCAGAAGGATCAGGCAGTACTATAAGAATACAGGAGGATCAGGCAGTACTATAAGAATACAGAAGGATCAGGCAGTACTATAAGAATAAGGTAGGATCAGGACCGGCAGTACTAAAAGAATACAGGAGAATCAGGATCGGTAGTACTATAAGAATACAGGAGAATCAGGATCGGCAGTACTATAAGAATACAGGAGGATCAGGCAGTACTATAAGAATACAGGAGGATCAGGCAGTACTATAAGAATACAGGAAGATCAGGCAGTACTATAAGAATACAGGAGGATCAGGATCAGGCAGTACTATAAGAATACAGGAGGGTCAGGCAGTGCTATAAGAAAACAGGAGGATCAGGCAGTACTATAAGAATACAGGAGGATCAGGCAGTACTATAAGAATACAGGAGGATCAGGCAGTACTATAAGAATACAGGAGGATCATGACCGGCAGTACTATAAGAATATGGGAGGATCAGGCAGTACTATAAGAATACAGGAGGATCAGGCAGTTCTATAAGAATACAGGAGGGTCAGGACCAGCAGTATTATAAGAATACAGGAGGATCAGGCAGTACTAAAAGAATACAGGAGGATTCTGCAGAACTATAAGAATACAGAAGGATCAGGCAGTACTATAAGAATACAGGAGGATCAGGGAGTACTATAAGAATACAGGAGGATCAGGACCGGCAGTACTATAAGAATACAGGAGGATCAGGCAGTACTATAAGAATACAGAAGGATCAGGCAGTGCAATAAGAATACAGGAGGATCAGGACCGGCAGTATTATAAGAATACAGGAGGATCAGGCAGTACTAAAAGAATACAGGAGGATCAGGCAGTACTATAAGAATACGGGAGGATCAGGACTGGCAGTACTATAAGAATACAAAAGGATCAGGCAGTACTATAAGAATACAGGAGGATCAGGCAGTACTAAAAGAATACAGGAGGATCCTGCAGTACCATAAGAATACAGAAGGATCCTGCAGTACTATAAGAATACAGGAGGATCAGAAAGTACTATAAGAATACTGGAGGATCAGGATCAGGCAGTACTATAAGAATACAGGAGGATCAGGGAGTACTATAAGAATACAGGAGGATCAGGACCGGCAGTACTATAAGAATGCAGGAGGATCAGGCAGTACTATAAGAATACAGAAGGATCAGGCAGTACTATAAGAATAAGGGAGGATCAGGACCGGCAGTACTATAAGAATACAGGAGAATAAGGACCGGCAGTACTATAAGAATACAGGAGGATCAGGCAGTACTATAAGAATAAGGGAGGATCAGGACCGGCAGTACTATAAGAATACAAGAGGATCAGGCATTACTAAAAGAATACAAGAGGATCAGGCAGTACTAAAAGAATACAGGAGGATCCTGCAGTACCATAAGAATACAGCAGGATCCTGCAGTACTATAAGAATACTGGAGGATCAGGATCAGGCAGTACTATAAGAATACAGGAGGATCAGGGAGTACTATAAGAATACAGGAGGATCAGGACCGGCAGTACTATAAGAATGCAGGAGGATCAGGCAGTACTATAAGAATACAGGAGGATCAGGCAGTACTATAAGAATACTGGAGGATCAGGCAGTACTATAAGAATACAGGAGGATCAGGGAGTACTATAAGAATACAGGAGGATCAGGCAGTACTATAAGAATACAGGAGGATCAGGCAGTACTATAAGAATACAGGAGGATCAGGGAGTACTATAAGAATACAGGAGGATCGGGCAGTACTATAAGAATACAGGAGGATCAGGCAGTACTATAAGAATACAGGAGGATCAGGCAGTACTATTAGAATACAGGAGGATCAGGCAGTACTATAAGAATACAGGAGGATCAGGCAGTACTATAAGAATACAGAGGAGGATCAGGCAGTACTATAAGAATACAGGAGGATCAGGCAGTACTATAAGAATACAGGAGGATCAGGCAGTACTATAAGAATACAGGAGGATCAGGCAGTACTATAAGAATACAGGAGGGTCAGGACTGGCAGTACTATAAGAATACAGGAGGATGAGGCAGTGCTATAAGAATACAGGAGGATCAGGCAGTACTATAAGAATACAGGAGGATCAGGCAGTACTATAAGAATACAGGAGGATCAGGACCGGCAGTACTATAAAAATACAGAAGGACCAGGCAGTACTATAAGAATACAGGAGGATCAGGCAGTACTATAAGAATAAGGGAGGATCAGGACTGGCAGTACTATAAGAATACAGAAGGATCAGGCAGTACTATAAGAATACAGGAGGATGAGGCAGTTCTATAAGAATACAGGAGGATCAGGCAGGACTATAAGAATACAGGAGGATCAGGCAGTACTATAAAAATACAGGAGGATCAGGCAGTACTATAAGAATACAGGAAGATCAGGACAGGCAGTACTATAAGAATACAGAAGGATCAGGCAGTACTATAAGAATAAAGGAAGATCAGGCAATACTATAAGAATACAGAAGGATCAGGCAGTAGTATAAGAATACAGGAGGATCAGGCCCGGCAGTAATACAAGAATACAGGAGGATCAGGCAGTACTATAATAATACAGAAGGATCAGGACCGGAAGAACTATAAGAATACAGGAGGATGAGGCAGTACTATAAGATTACAGGGGGATCAGGCAGTACTATAAGAATACAGGAAGATCAGGCAGTACTATAAGAATACAGGAGGATGAGGCAGTACTATAAGAATACATAAGGATCAGGACCAGCAGTACTATAAGAATATGGGAGGATGAGGCAGTACTATAAGAATACAGGAGGATCAGGCAGTACTATAAGAATACAGGAGGATCAGGCAGTACTATAAGAATACAGAAAGATCAGGCAGTACTATAAGAATACAGGAGGGTCAGGCAGTACTATAAGAATACAGGAGGATCAGGCAGTACTATAAGAATACAGGAGGATCAGGCAGTACTATAAGAATACAGAAGGATCAGGCAGTGCAATAAGAATACAGGAGGATCAGGACCGGCAGTATTATAAGAATACAGGAGGATCAGGCAGTACTAAAAGAATACAGGAGGATCAGGCAGTACTATAAGAATACAGAAGGATCAGGCAGTACTATAAAAATACAGAAGGACCAGGCAGTACTATAAGAATACAGGAGGATCAGGCAGTACTATAAGAATAAGGGAGGATCAGGACCGGCAGTACTATAAGAATACAAGAGGATCAGGACCGGCAGTACTATAAGAATACAGGAGGATCAGGCAGTACTAAAAAAATACAGGAGGATCCTGCAGTACCATAAGAATACAGCAGGATCCTGCAGTACTATAAGAATATAGGAGGATCAGAAAGTACTATAAGAATACTGGAGGATCAGGATCAGGCAGTACTATAAGAATACAGAAGGATCAGGCAGTACTAAAAAAAATACAGGAGGATCCTGCAGTACCATAAGAATACAGCAGGATCCTGCAGTACTATAAGAATACAGGAGGATCAGAAAGTACTATAAGAATACTGGAGGATCAGGATCAGGCAGTACTATAAGAATACAGGAGGATCAGGCAGTACTATAAGAATACAGGAGGATCAGGCAGTACTATAAGAATACAGGAGGATCAGGGAATACTATAAGAATACAGGAGGATCAGGCAGTACTATAAGAATAAGGGAGGATCAGGCAGTACTATAAGATTACAAGGGGATCAGGCAGTACTATAAGAATACAGGAGGGTCAGGACCGGCAATACTATAAGAATACAGGAGGGTCAGGACTGGCAGTACTACAAGAATACAGGAGGATGAGGCAGTACTATAAGAATATAGGAGGATCAGGCAGTACTATAAGAATACAGGAGGATCAGGCAGTACTATAAGAATACAGGAGGATCAAGATTGGCAGTACTATAAGAATACAGAAGAATCAGGCAGTACTATAAGAATACAGGAGGATCAGGACCGGCAGTACTATAAAAATACAGAAGACCAGGCAGTACTATAAGAATACAGGAGGATCAGGCAGTACTATAAGAATAAGGGAGGATCAGGACTGGCAGTACTATAAGAATACAGAAGGATCAGGCAGTACTATAAGAATACAGGAGGATGAGGCAGTACTATAAGAATACAGGAGGATCAGGCAGGACTATTAGAATACAGGAGGATCAGGCAGTACTATAAGAATACAGGAGGATCAGGCAGTACTATAAGAATACAGGAAGATCAGGACAGGCAGTACTATAAGAATACAGAAGGATCAGGCAGTACTATAAGAATAAAGGAAGATCAGGCAATACTATAAGAATACAGAAGGATCAGGCAGTAGTATAAGAATACAGGAGGATCAGGCCCGGCAGTAATACAAGAATACAGGAGGATCAGGCAGTACTATAAGAATACAGGGGGATCAGGCAGTAGTATAAGAATACAGAAGGATCAGGACCGGAAGAAGTATAAGAATACAGGAGGATGAGGCAGTACTATAAGATTACAGGGGGATCAGGCAGTACTATAAGAATACAGGAAGATCAGGCAGTACTATAAGAATACAAGAGGATGAAGCAGTACTATAAGAATACAGAAGGATCAGGACCGGCAGTACTATAAGAATATGGGAGGATGAGGCAGTACTATAAGAATACAGGAGGATCAGGCAGTACTATAAGAATACAGAAGGATCAGGCAGTACTATAAGAATACAGAAGGATCAGGCAGTACTATAAGAATACAGGAGGATCAGGCAGTACTATAAGAATACAGGAGGATCAGGCAGTACTATAAGAATACAGAAGGATCAGGCAGTACTATAAGAATACAGGAGGATCAGGCAGTACTATAAGAATACAGAAGGATCAGGCAGTACTATAAGAATACAGAAGGATCAGGCAGTACTATAAGAATACAGGAGGATCAGGCAGTACTATAAGAATACAGGAGGATCAGGCAGTACTATAAGAATACAGAAGGATCAGGCAGTACTATAAGAATACAGAAGGATCAGGCAGTACTATAAGAATACAGGAGGATCAGGCAGTACTATAAGAATACAGGAGGATCAGGCAGTACTATAAGAATACAGGAGGGTCAGGACCGGCAATACTATAAGAATACAAGAGGATCAGGAGTGGCAGTACTATAAGAATACAGGAGGATGAGGCAGTACTATAAGAATACAGGAGGATCAGGCAGTACTAAAAAAATACAGGAGGATCCTGCAGTACCATAAGAATACAACAGGATCCTGCAGTACTATAAGAATACAGGAGGATCAGAAAGTACTATAAGAATACTGGAGGATCAGGATCAGGCAGTACTATAAGAATACAGGAGGATCAGGCAGTACTATAAGAATACAGGAGGATCAGGCAGTACTATAAGAATACAGGAGGATCAGGCAGTACTATAAGAATACAGGAGGATCAGGGAATACTATAAGAATACAGGAGGATCAGGCAGTACTATAAGAATACAGGAGGATCAGGCAGTACTATAAGAATACAGGAGGATCAGGCAGTACTATAAGAATACAGAAGGATCAGGCAGTACTATAAGAATACAGGAGGATCAGGCAGTACTATAAGAATACAGGAGGATCAGGCAGTACTATAAGAATACAGGAGGATCAGGCAGTACTATAAGAATACAGGAGGATCAGGCAGTACTATAAGATTACAGGGGGATCAGGCAGTACTATAAGAATACAGGAGGGTCAGGACCGGCAATACTATAAGAATACAGGAGGGTCAGGACTGGCAGTACTATAAGAATACGGGAGGATGAGGCAGTACTATAAGAATACAGGAGGATCAGGCAGTACTATAAGAATACAGGAGGATCAGGCAGTACTATAAGAATACAGGAGGATCAGGCAGTACTATAAGAATAAGGGAGGATCAGGACTGGCAGTACTATAAGAATACAGAAGGATCAGGCAGTACTATAAGAATACAGGAGGATGAGGCAGTACTATAAGAATACAGGAGGATCAGGCAGGACTATAAGAATACAGGAGGATCAGGCAGTACTATAAGAATACAGGAGGATCAGGCAGTACTATAAGAATACAGGAAGATCAGGACAGGCAGTACTATAAGAATACAGAAGGTTCAGGCAGTACTATAAGAATACAGGAGGATCAGGCAGTAGTATAAGAATACAGGAGGATCAGGCCCGGCAGTAATACAAGAATACAGGAGGATCAGGCAGTACTATAAGAATACAGGAGGATCAGGCAGTAGTATAAGAATACAGAAGGATCAGGACCGGAAGAACTATAAGAATACAGGAGGGTCAGGCAGTACTATAAGAATACAGGAGGGTCAGGCAGTACTATAAGATTACAGGAGGGTCAGGCAGTACTATAAGAATACAGAAGGATCAGGCAGTACTATAAGAATACAGGAGGGTCAGGCAGTACTATAAGAATACAGGAGGATCAGGCAGTACTATAAGAATACAGGAGGGTCAGGCAGTACTATAAGAATACAGGAGGGTCAGGCAGTACTATAAGAATACAGGAGGATCAGGCAGTACTATAAGAATACAGGAGGATCAGGCAGTACTATAAGAATACAGGAGGGTCAGGCAGTACTATAAGAATACAGGAGGATCAGGCAGTACTATAACAATACAGGAGGATCAGGCAGTACTATAAGAATACAGGAGGGTCAGGCAGTACTATAAGAATACAGGAGGATCAGGCAGTACTATAAGAATACAGGAGGATCAGGCAGTACTATAAGAATACAGGAGGATCAGGCAGTACTATAAGAATACAGGAGGATCAGGCAGTACTATAAGAATACAGGAGGATCAGGCAGTATTATAAGAATACAGGAGGATCAGGCAGTACTATAAGAATACAGGAGGATCAGGCAGTACTATAAGAATACAGGAGGATCAGGCAGTACTATAAGAATGCAGGAGGATCAGGCAGTACTATAAGAATACAGGAGGATCAGGCAGTACTATAAGAATACAGGAGGATCAGGCAGTACTATAAGAATACAGGAGGATCAGGCAGTATTATAAGAATACAGGAGGATCAGGCAGTACTATAAGAATACAGGAGGATCAGGCAGTACTATAAGAATACAGGAGGATCAGGCAGTACTATAAGAATGCAGGAGGATCAGGCAGTACTATAAGAATACAGGAGGATCAGGCAGTACTATAAGAATACAGGAGGATCAGGCAGTACTATAAGAATGCAGGAGGATCAGGCAGTACTATAAGAATGCAGGAGGATCAGGCAGTACTATAAGAATACAGGAGGATCAGGCAGTACTATAAGAATACAGGAGGATCAGGCAGTACTATAAGAATGCAGGAGGATCAGGCAGTACTATAAGAATGCAGGAGGATCAGGCAGTACTATAAGAATGCAGGAGGATCAGGCAGTACTATAAGAATACAGGAGGATCAGGCAGTACTATAAGAATACAGGAGGATCAGGCAGTACTATAAGAATACAGGAGGGTCAGGACCGGCACTTCATGCACAAATATAAAAGGGGCCTCTGACTAAGACTTAGTTATCGCTAGCAATGTCCACTTACAATGGTGGCCAGTTTGTGAATAAAATATGGTATATCCTTCCTGCGAAATTATATTCTATGGGTTGGTCCAATATGCACAGAAAATAAGAGAAATGAAGACCCCTCAAAAAATCTACTCTAGATGGGGGTGTTCTATTGCAATAGGTTATTTTAGGAGGTTCTACAGTAAATGGACGGCCATATGGTTCTTCATATACGCATAGTTGACCTGTAATCCACATGCGCACTCCCCACAGTGAACCACACACTTACCTTGCTGACTGTTCTCTGATAAGCTGAACTCATTGGCCTCCCTTGGGAATCGCGGACCCCGTGCTGCCTCCTCACGGACATGTATAACCAGGACAGCAGTAGAGGATAGCGGAGGCTCACCCAGATCTGAGGCCTGTACAAAAACTGTGCGTTCCCGCGGGCTCATGCCATCCAGAGGTTCCAGCAGACGTACTTCACCGGTGTAAGGATCTACAGAAAAGCGTCCTGTTCCCGAATGTGGTGCCAGCCTGTATAAGATTGAAGCATTGGCACCGGCGTCCTTGTCTTCGGCTCTCATGGCAGCCAAAGTCCTCTTGATGGGGGTGTTACGAGACAGATTCAGGTGAAACGGGCTTCGTAAAAATGTTGGAGGATTGTCGTTGACGTCCTTTACTATAACAGTCACGCTGGTTTCTGCACTGCGCGGTCCAGATGGGTCAGAATCCATTACCCAAGCCAAGAAGGTGTATGCCGCCCGCCGCTCACGGTCCAGCTGGATGGCTGTTGTGATGTGTCCAGTAAGAGGGTCAATATGGAAAGCCCCCTGGGTCCCATTAGAGAGATGGAATGTGGTTCTGCCATTGTGGCCATAGTCGGGATCAAGAGCTGTCAGTCTGAGAACTAAACTACCAACAGGGGCGTCCTCGGCAACCTCTGCATGGAAAGATGGCTCTGAGAAAGTGGGGGTGTTGTCATTGAGATCGAGCACAGAGATTGTGATAGTTGTGGAGGCACTGAGGGGTGGATTGCCTGAATCCTGCACCAATATGGTCATCCCGTACTCCGACACTGACTCCCGGTCCAGAGGTTTCGTTGTTGAGAGGACTCCTGTTGATGAATCCAGTGAGAAGTCTTGTAATTGGTCTCCATCTGTGAAGAAAGTTTATAGAAGTTACTCCATTAACCCGTAATAACGCACTACGCCAGCCTGCTTCCCCCCTAAGGAGAACCTAACCCCCATCAGTCCCAGACCTCTCACCCAGCCCGTACTGCCGAGGGGCAAGAACCTGTAACATATGCCTACAGATGGAGAAGTTTATGGTTTGGCTGATTATCCATGATTTCGTTTGGTGCTTCCAGTAGGTGGCACTAGAGAGCAAGCTCTTCTCTTTCTTAAGGATTGCTGCTTTGCAAACTTTTTTTCCACCAGAGAGCATGGCCTAAAAGACTCCCTAAACAAACCCATTGGTCTCTCCTGGGGAGACACATGACCCCCTCAGATGGCCAAAGTCATGGAAGCCAATGACAAATGTGATGTCAGGGACCTGATGGATTATAACTGTGTACAGAACTCTCTACGTATAACCCAAATAAACCTCTTATTAGTAGATGAAACATAAATACATGGGGACACTCTATCCTCACTATAGGTACGTGTGGACACTCTATCCTCAGTATAGGTACATGAGGACACTCTATCCTCAGTATAGGTACATGAGGACACTCTATCCTCAGTATAGGTACATGAGGACACTCTATCCTCACTATAGGTACATGGGGACACTATCTTCAGTATAGGTACATGAGGACACTCTATCCTCAGTATAGGTACATGGGGACACTCTATCCTCAGTATAGGTACATGGGGACACTCTATCCTCAGTATAGGTACATGGGGACACTCTATCCTCACTATAGGTACATGGGGACACTATCTTCAGTATAGGTACATGAGGACACTCTATCCTCAGTATAGGTACATGGGGACACTCTATCCTCAGTATAGGTACATGAGGACACTCTATCCTCAGTATAGGTACATGGGGGCACTCTATCCTCACTATAGGTACATGAGGACACTCTATCCTCAGTATAGGTACATGAGGACACTCTATCCTCAGTATAGGTGCATGGGGGCACTCTATCCTCACTATAGGTACATGAGGACACTCTATCCTCAGTATAGGTACATGGGGACACTCTATCCTCAGTATAGGTACATGGGGACACTATCTTCAGTATAGGTACCTGAGGACACTCTATCCTCAGTATAGGTACATGGGGGCACTCTATCCTCACTATAGGTACACGAGGACACTCTATCCTCAGTATAGGTACATGGGGGCACTCTATCCTCACTGTAGGTACATGAGGACACTCTATCCTCAGTATAGGTACATGAGGACACTCTATCCTCAGTATAGGTACATGGGGGCACTCTATCCTCACTGTAGGTACATGAGGACACTCTATCCTCAGTATAGGTACATGGGGACACTATCTTCAGTATAGGTACATGAGGACACTCTATCCTCAGTATAGGTACATGAGGACACTCTATCCTCAGTATAGGTACATGGGGACACTCTATCCTCAGTATATGTACATGGAGACACTCTATCTTCAGTATAGGTACCTGAGGACACTCTATCCTCAGTATATGTACATGGAGACACTCTATCTTCAGTATAGGTACCTGAGGACACTCTATCCTCAGTATAGGTACATGGGGGCACACTATCCTCAGTATAGGTACATGGAGACACTCTATCCTCAGTATAGGTACATGAGGACACTCTATCCTCAGTATAGGTACATGAGGACACTCTATCCTCAGTATAGGTACCTGAGGACACTCTATCCTCAGTATAGGTACATGGGGACACTCTATCCTCAGTATAGGTACATGGGGACACTCTATCCTCAGTATAGGTACATGAGGACACTCTATCCTCACTATAGGTACATGGGGACACTATCTTCAGTATAGGTACATGAGGACACTATATCCTCAGTATAGGTACATGAGGACACTCTATCTTCAGTATAGGTACATGGGGGCACTCTATCCTCACTATAGGTACATGAGGACACTCTATCCTCAGTATAGGTACATGGGGACACTCTATCCTCAGTATAGGTACATGGGGACACTCTATCCTCAGTATAGGTACATGAGGACACTCTATCCTCAGTATAGGTACATGGGGACACTCTATCCTCAGTATAGGTACATGAGTACACTCTATCCTCAGTATAGGTACATGAGGACACTCTATCCTCACTATAGGTACATGGGGACACTATCTTCAGTATAGGTACATGAGGACACTCTATCCTCAGTATAGGTACATGGGGACACTCTATCCTCAGTATAGGTACATGAGGACACTCTATCCTCAGTATAGGTACATGGGGACACTCTATCCTCAGTATAGGTACATGAGTACACTCTATCCTCAGTATAGGTACATGAGGACACTCTATCCTCAGTATAGGTACATGGGGACACTATCTTCAGTATAGGTACATGTGGACACTCTATCCTCAGTATAGGTACATGGGGACACTCTATCCTCAGTATAGGTACATGGGGACACTATCTTCAGTATAGGTACATGAGGACACTCTATCCTCAGTATAGGTACATGTGGACACTCTATCCTCATTATAGGTACATGAGGACACTCTATCCTCAGTATAGGTACATGGGGACACTCTATCCTCAGTATAGGTACATGGGGACACTCTATCCTCACTATAGGTACATGGGGACACTATCTTCAGTATAGGTACATGAGGACACTCTATCCTCAGTATAGGTACATGGGGACACTATCTTCAGTACAGGTACATGAGGACACTCTATCCTCAGTATAGGTATATGGGGACACTATCTTCAGTACAGGTACATGGGGACACTCTATCCTCAGTATAGGTATATGGGGACACTATCTTCAGTATAGGTACATGGGGACACTCTATCCTCAGTATAGGTATATGGGGACACTCTATCCTCAGTATAGGTACATGGGGACACTATCTTCAGTACAGGTACATGAGGACACTCTATCCTCAGTATAGGTATATGGGGACACTATCTTCAGTACAGGTACATGGGGACACTCTATCCTCAGTATAGGTATATGGGGACACTATCTTCAGTATAGGTACATGGGGACACTCTATCCTCAGTATAGGTACATGGGGACACTCTATCCTCAGTATAGGTACATGGGGACACTCTATCCTCACTATAGGTACATGGGGACACTATCTTCAGTATAGGTACATGAGGACACTCTATCCTCAGTATAGGTACATGGGGACACTATCTTCAGTACAGGTACATGAGGACACTCTATCCTCAGTATAGGTATATGGGGACACTATCTTCAGTACAGGTACATGAGGACACTCTATCCTCAGTATAGGTATATGGGGACACTATCTTCAGTATAGGTACATGGGGACACTCTATCCTCAGTATAGGTACATGGGGACACTCTATCCTCAGTATAGGTACATGAGGACACTCTATCCTCAGTATAGGTACATGGGGACACTCTATCCTCAGTATAGGTACATGAAGACACTCTATCCTCATTATAGGTACATGGGGACACTCTATCCTCAGTATAGGTACATGGGGACACTCTATCCTCAGTATAGGTACATGAGGACACTCTATCCTCAGTATAGGTACATGAGGACACTCTATCCTCAGTATAAGTACATGGGGACACTCTATCCTCAGTATAGGTACATGAGGACACTCTATCCTCAGTATAGGTACATGAGGACACTCTATCCTCAGTATAGGTACATGAGGACACTCTATCCTCAGTATAGGTACATGGGGACACTCTATCCTCAGTATAAGTAGATGAGTACACTCTATCCTCAGTATAAGTAGATGAGTACACTCTATCCTCAGTATAAGTACATGAGGACACTCTATCCTCAGCATAAGTACATGAGTACACTCTATCCTCAGTATAGGTACATGAAGACACTCTATCCTCAGTATAAGTAGATGAGTACACTCTATCCTCAGCATAAGTACATGAGGACACTCTATCTTCAGTATAGGTACATGAGGACACTCTATCTTCAGTATAGGTACATGAGGACACTCTATCCTCAGTATAGGTACATGGGGACACTCTATCCTCACTATAGGTACATGGGGACACTCTATCCTCAGTATAAGTAGATGAGTACACTCTATCCTCAGTATAAGTAGATGAGTACACTCTATCCTCAGTATAAGTACATGAGGACACTCTATCCTCAGCATAAGTACATGAGTACACTCTATCCTCAGTATAGGTACATGAAGACACTCTATCCTCAGTATAGGTACATGGGGACACTATCTTCAGTATAGGTACATGAGGACACTCTATCCTCAGTATAGGTACATGTGGACACTCTATCCTCATTATAGGTACATGAGGACACTCTATCCTCAGTATAGGTACATGGGGACACTCTATCCTCAGTATAGGTACATGGGGACACTCTATCCTCACTATAGGTACATGGGGACACTATCTTCAGTATAGGTACATGAGGACACTCTATCCTCAGTATAGGTACATGGGGACACTATCTTCAGTACAGGTACATGAGGACACTCTATCCTCAGTATAGGTATATGGGGACACTATCTTCAGTACAGGTACATGGGGACACTCTATCCTCAGTATAGGTATATGGGGACACTATCTTCAGTATAGGTACATGGGGACACTCTATCCTCAGTATAGGTACATGGGGGCACTCTATCCTCAGTATAGGTACATGGGGACACTATCTTCAGTACAGGTACATGAGGACACTCTATCCTCAGTATAGGTATATGGGGACACTATCTTCAGTACAGGTACATGGGGACACTCTATCCTCAGTATAGGTATATGGGGACACTATCTTCAGTATAGGTACATGGGGACACTCTATCCTCAGTATAGGTACATGGGGACACTCTATCCTCAGTATAGGTACATGGGGACACTCTATCCTCACTATAGGTACATGGGGACACTATCTTCAGTATAGGTACATGAGGACACTCTATCCTCAGTATAGGTACATGGGGACACTATCTTCAGTACAGGTACATGAGGACACTCTATCCTCAGTATAGGTATATGGGGACACTATCTTCAGTACAGGTACATGAGGACACTCTATCCTCAGTATAGGTATATGGGGACACTATCTTCAGTATAGGTACATGGGGACACTCTATCCTCAGTATAGGTACATGGGGACACTCTATCCTCAGTATAGGTACATGAAGACACTCTATCCTCATTATAGGTACATGGGGACACTCTATCCTCAGTATAGGTACATGGGGACACTCTATCCTCAGTATAGGTACATGAGGACACTCTATCCTCAGTATAGGTACATGAGGACACTCTATCCTCAGTATAAGTACATGGGGACACTCTATCCTCAGTATAGGTACATGAGGACACTCTATCCTCAGTATAGGTACATGGGGGCACTCTATCCTCACTATAGGTACATGAGGACACTCTATCCTCAGTATAGGTACATGAGGACACTCTATCCTCAGTATAGGTGCATGGGGGCACTCTATCCTCACTATAGGTACATGAGGACACTCTATCCTCAGTATAGGTACATGGGGACACTCTATCCTCAGTATAGGTACATGGGGACACTATCTTCAGTATAGGTACCTGAGGACACTCTATCCTCAGTATAGGTACATGGGGGCACTCTATCCTCACTATAGGTACACGAGGACACTCTATCCTCAGTATAGGTACATGGGGGCACTCTATCCTCACTGTAGGTACATGAGGACACTCTATCCTCAGTATAGGTACATGAGGACACTCTATCCTCAGTATAGGTACATGGGGGCACTCTATCCTCACTGTAGGTACATGAGGACACTCTATCCTCAGTATAGGTACATGGGGACACTATCTTCAGTATAGGTACATGAGGACACTCTATCCTCAGTATAGGTACATGAGGACACTCTATCCTCAGTATAGGTACATGGGGACACTCTATCCTCAGTATATGTACATGGAGACACTCTATCTTCAGTATAGGTACCTGAGGACACTCTATCCTCAGTATATGTACATGGAGACACTCTATCTTCAGTATAGGTACCTGAGGACACTCTATCCTCAGTATAGGTACATGGGGGCACACTATCCTCAGTATAGGTACATGGAGACACTCTATCCTCAGTATAGGTACATGAGGACACTCTATCCTCAGTATAGGTACATGAGGACACTCTATCCTCAGTATAGGTACCTGAGGACACTCTATCCTCAGTATAGGTACATGGGGACACTCTATCCTCAGTATAGGTACATGGGGACACTCTATCCTCAGTATAGGTACATGAGGACACTCTATCCTCACTATAGGTACATGGGGACACTATCTTCAGTATAGGTACATGAGGACACTATATCCTCAGTATAGGTACATGAGGACACTCTATCTTCAGTATAGGTACATGGGGGCACTCTATCCTCACTATAGGTACATGAGGACACTCTATCCTCAGTATAGGTACATGGGGACACTCTATCCTCAGTATAGGTACATGGGGACACTCTATCCTCAGTATAGGTACATGAGGACACTCTATCCTCAGTATAGGTACATGGGGACACTCTATCCTCAGTATAGGTACATGAGTACACTCTATCCTCAGTATAGGTACATGAGGACACTCTATCCTCACTATAGGTACATGGGGACACTATCTTCAGTATAGGTACATGAGGACACTCTATCCTCAGTATAGGTACATGGGGACACTCTATCCTCAGTATAGGTACATGAGGACACTCTATCCTCAGTATAGGTACATGGGGACACTCTATCCTCAGTATAGGTACATGAGTACACTCTATCCTCAGTATAGGTACATGAGGACACTCTATCCTCAGTATAGGTACATGGGGACACTATCTTCAGTATAGGTACATGTGGACACTCTATCCTCAGTATAGGTACATGGGGACACTCTATCCTCAGTATAGGTACATGGGGACACTATCTTCAGTATAGGTACATGAGGACACTCTATCCTCAGTATAGGTACATGTGGACACTCTATCCTCATTATAGGTACATGAGGACACTCTATCCTCAGTATAGGTACATGGGGACACTCTATCCTCAGTATAGGTACATGGGGACACTCTATCCTCACTATAGGTACATGGGGACACTATCTTCAGTATAGGTACATGAGGACACTCTATCCTCAGTATAGGTACATGGGGACACTATCTTCAGTACAGGTACATGAGGACACTCTATCCTCAGTATAGGTATATGGGGACACTATCTTCAGTACAGGTACATGGGGACACTCTATCCTCAGTATAGGTATATGGGGACACTATCTTCAGTATAGGTACATGGGGACACTCTATCCTCAGTATAGGTATATGGGGACACTCTATCCTCAGTATAGGTACATGGGGACACTATCTTCAGTACAGGTACATGAGGACACTCTATCCTCAGTATAGGTATATGGGGACACTATCTTCAGTACAGGTACATGGGGACACTCTATCCTCAGTATAGGTATATGGGGACACTATCTTCAGTATAGGTACATGGGGACACTCTATCCTCAGTATAGGTACATGGGGACACTCTATCCTCAGTATAGGTACATGGGGACACTCTATCCTCACTATAGGTACATGGGGACACTATCTTCAGTATAGGTACATGAGGACACTCTATCCTCAGTATAGGTACATGGGGACACTATCTTCAGTACAGGTACATGAGGACACTCTATCCTCAGTATAGGTATATGGGGACACTATCTTCAGTATAGGTACATGGGGACACTCTATCCTCAGTATAGGTACATGGGGACACTCTATCCTCAGTATAGGTACATGAGGACACTCTATCCTCAGTATAGGTACATGGGGACACTCTATCCTCAGTATAGGTACATGAAGACACTCTATCCTCATTATAGGTACATGGGGACACTCTATCCTCAGTATAGGTACATGGGGACACTCTATCCTCAGTATAGGTACATGAGGACACTCTATCCTCAGTATAGGTACATGAGGACACTCTATCCTCAGTATAAGTACATGGGGACACTCTATCCTCAGTATAGGTACATGAGGACACTCTATCCTCAGTATAGGTACATGAGGACACTCTATCCTCAGTATAGGTACATGAGGACACTCTATCCTCAGTATAGGTACATGGGGACACTCTATCCTCAGTATAAGTAGATGAGTACACTCTATCCTCAGTATAAGTAGATGAGTACACTCTATCCTCAGTATAAGTACATGAGGACACTCTATCCTCAGCATAAGTACATGAGTACACTCTATCCTCAGTATAGGTACATGAAGACACTCTATCCTCAGTATAAGTAGATGAGTACACTCTATCCTCAGCATAAGTACATGAGGACACTCTATCTTCAGTATAGGTACATGAGGACACTCTATCTTCAGTATAGGTACATGAGGACACTCTATCCTCAGTATAGGTACATGGGGACACTCTATCCTCACTATAGGTACATGGGGACACTCTATCCTCAGTATAAGTAGATGAGTACACTCTATCCTCAGTATAAGTAGATGAGTACACTCTATCCTCAGTATAAGTACATGAGGACACTCTATCCTCAGCATAAGTACATGAGTACACTCTATCCTCAGTATAGGTACATGAAGACACTCTATCCTCAGTATAGGTACATGGGGACACTATCTTCAGTATAGGTACATGAGGACACTCTATCCTCAGTATAGGTACATGTGGACACTCTATCCTCATTATAGGTACATGAGGACACTCTATCCTCAGTATAGGTACATGGGGACACTCTATCCTCAGTATAGGTACATGGGGACACTCTATCCTCACTATAGGTACATGGGGACACTATCTTCAGTATAGGTACATGAGGACACTCTATCCTCAGTATAGGTACATGGGGACACTATCTTCAGTACAGGTACATGAGGACACTCTATCCTCAGTATAGGTATATGGGGACACTATCTTCAGTACAGGTACATGGGGACACTCTATCCTCAGTATAGGTATATGGGGACACTATCTTCAGTATAGGTACATGGGGACACTCTATCCTCAGTATAGGTACATGGGGGCACTCTATCCTCAGTATAGGTACATGGGGACACTATCTTCAGTACAGGTACATGAGGACACTCTATCCTCAGTATAGGTATATGGGGACACTATCTTCAGTACAGGTACATGGGGACACTCTATCCTCAGTATAGGTATATGGGGACACTATCTTCAGTATAGGTACATGGGGACACTCTATCCTCAGTATAGGTACATGGGGACACTCTATCCTCAGTATAGGTACATGGGGACACTCTATCCTCACTATAGGTACATGGGGACACTATCTTCAGTATAGGTACATGAGGACACTCTATCCTCAGTATAGGTACATGGGGACACTATCTTCAGTACAGGTACATGAGGACACTCTATCCTCAGTATAGGTATATGGGGACACTATCTTCAGTACAGGTACATGAGGACACTCTATCCTCAGTATAGGTATATGGGGACACTATCTTCAGTATAGGTACATGGGGACACTCTATCCTCAGTATAGGTACATGGGGACACTCTATCCTCAGTATAGGTACATGAAGACACTCTATCCTCATTATAGGTACATGGGGACACTCTATCCTCAGTATAGGTACATGGGGACACTCTATCCTCAGTATAGGTACATGAGGACACTCTATCCTCAGTATAGGTACATGAGGACACTCTATCCTCAGTATAAGTACATGGGGACACTCTATCCTCAGTATAGGTACATGAGGACACTCTATCCTCAGTATAGGTACATGAGGACACTCTATCCTAAGTATAGGTACATGAGGACACTCTATCCTCAGTATAGGTACATGGGGACACTCTATCCTCAGTATAAGTAGATGAGTACACTCTATCCTCAGTATAAGTAGATGAGTACACTCTATCCTCAGTATAAGTACATGAGGACACTCTATCCTCAGCATAAGTACATGAGTACACTCTATCCTCAGTATAGGTACATGAAGACACTCTATCCTCAGTATAAGTAGATGAGTACACTCTATCCTCAGCATAAGTACATGAGGACACTCTATCTTCAGTATAGGTACATGAGGACACTCTATCTTCAGTATAGGTACATGAGGACACTCTATCCTCAGTATAGGTACATGGGGACACTCTATCCTCACTATAGGTACATGGGGACACTCTATCCTCAGTATAGGTACATGGGGACACTCTATCCTCAGTATAGGTACATGAGGACACTCTATCCTCAGAATAGGTACATGAGGACACTCTATCCTCAGTATAGGTACATGAGGACACTCTATCCTCAGTATAGGTACATGGGGACACTCTATCCTCAGTATAGGTACATGGGGACACTCTATCCTCAGTATAAGTACATGAGGACACTCTATCCTCAGAATAGGTACATGAGGACACTCTATCCTCAGTATAGGTACATGAGGACACTCTATCCTCAGTATAGGTACATGAGGACACTCTATCCTCAGTATAGGTACATGGGGACACTCTATCCTCAGTATAGGTACATGTGGACACTCTATCCTCAGTATAGGTAAATGAGGACACTCTATCCTCAGTATAAGTACATGAGGACACTCTATCCTCAGTATAAGTACATGAGTACACTCTATCCTCAGTATAGGTACATGAGGACACTCTATCCTCAGTATAGGTACATGAGGACACTCTATCCTCAGTATAGGTACATGGGGACACTCTATCCTCAGTATCGGTACATGGGGACACTCTATCCTCAGTATAAGTACATGAGGACACTCTATCCTCAGTATAAGTACATGAGTACACTCTATCCTCAGTATAGGTACATGAAGACACTCTATCCTCACTATAGGTACATGAGGACACTCTATCCTCAGTATATGTACATGGAGACACTCTATCCTCAGTATAGGTACATGAGGACACTCTATCCTCAGTATAAGTACATGAGTACACTCTATCCTCAGTATAGGTACATGAAGACACTCTATCCTCACTATAGGTACACGAGGACACTCTATCCTCAGTTTATGTACATGGAGACACTCTATCCTCAGTATAGGTACATGTGGACACTCTATCCTCAGTATAAGTTCATGAGGACACTATCCTCAGTATAGGTACAGTAGGACACTCTATCCTCAGAATAGGTACATGAGTACACTCTATGCTCAATATAGGTACATGTGGACACTCTATCCTCAGTATAAGTTCATGAGGACACTCTATCCTCAGTATAGGTACATGTGGACACTCTATCCTCAGTATAAGTTCATGAGGACACTCTATCCTCAGTATAGGTACATGTGGACACTCTATCCTCAGTATAGGTACATGAGGACACTCTATCCTCAGTATAGGTACATGGGGACACTCTATCCTCAGTATAGGTACATGAAGACACTCTATCCTCACTATAGGTACATGAGGACACTCTATCCTCAGTATATGTACATGGAGACACTCTATCCTCAGTATAGGTACATGAGGACACTCTATCCTCAGTATAAGTACATGAGTACACTCTGTCCTCAGTATAGGTACATGAAGACACTCTATCCTCACTATAGGTACATGAAGACACTCTATCCTCACTATAGGTACATGAGGACACTCTATCCTCAGTATAGGTACATGGGGACACTATCCTCATTATAGGTACATGGGGACACTATTTCCTCAGTATAGGTACATGAGGACACTCTATCCTCACTATAGGTACATGAGGACACTCTGTCCTCAGTATAGGTACATGGGGACACTATCCTCATTATAGGTACATGGGGACACTCTATCCTCAGTATAGGTAAATGAGGACACTCTATCCTCAGTATAGGTACATGAGGACACTCTATCCTCAGTATAGGTACAGTAGGACACTCTATCCTCAGTATAGGTACATGAGGACACTATATCCTCAGTATAGGTACATGAGGACACTCTATCCTCAGTATTGGTACATGAGGACACTCTATCCTCAGTATAGGTACATGAGGACACTCTATCCTCAGTATAGGTACATGGGGACACTCTATCCTCAGTATAGGTACATGGGGACACTCTATCCTCAGTATAGGTACATGGGGACACTCTATCCTCAGTATAGGTACAGGAGGACACTCTATCCTCAGTATAGGTACATGGGGACACTCTATCCTCAGTATAGGTACATGAGGACACTCTATCCTCAGTATAGGTACATGAGGACACTCTATCCTCAGTATAGGTACATGTGGACACTCTATCCTCAGTATAAGTTCATGAGGACACTCTATCCTCAGTATAGGTACATGTGGACACTCTATCCTCAGTATAGGTACATGAGGACACTCTATCCTCAGTATAGGTACATGGGGACACTCTATCCTCAGTATAGGTACATGAAGACACTCTATCCTCACTATAGGTACATGAGGACACTCTATCCTCAGTATATGTACATGGAGACACTCTATCCTCAGTATAGGTACAGGAGGACACTCTATCCTCAGTATAGGTACATGAGGACACTCTATCCTCAGTATAAGTACATGGGGACACTCTATCCTCAGTATAGGTACATGGGGACACTCTATCCTCAGTATAGGTACATGAGGACACTCTATCCTCAGTATAAGTACATGAGTACACTCTATCCTCAGTATAGGTACATGAAGACACTCTATCCTCACTATAGGTACATGAAGACACTCTATCCTCACTATAGGTACATGAGGACACTCTAGCCTCAGTATAGGTACATGGGGACACTATCCTCATTATAGGTACATGGGGACACTATTTCCTCACTATAGGTACATGAGGACACTCTGTCCTCAGTATAGGTACATGGGGACACTATCCTCATTATAGGTACATGGGGACACTCTATCCTCAGTATAGGTAAATGAGGACACTCTATCCTCAGTATAGGTACATGAGGACACTCTATCCTCAGTAT
The DNA here is from genome assembly GCF_029499605.1 of Hyla sarda. Taxonomy (NCBI): domain Eukaryota; kingdom Metazoa; phylum Chordata; class Amphibia; order Anura; family Hylidae; genus Hyla; species Hyla sarda. The sequence goes on along the minus strand of NW_026608806.1, from coordinate 144,799 downwards.
AGGTACAGTAGGACACTCTATCCTCAGTATAGGTACATGAGGACACTATATCCTCAGTATAGGTACATGAGGACACTCTATCCTCAGTATTGGTACATGAGGACACTCTATCCTCAGTATAGGTACATGAGGACACTCTATCCTCAGTATAGGTACATGGGGACACTCTATCCTCAGTATAGGTACATGGGGACACTCTATCCTCAGTATAGGTACATGGGGACACTCTATCCTCAGTATAGGTACAGGAGGACACTCTATCCTCAGTATAGGTACATGGGGACACTCTATCCTCAGTATAGGTACATGAGGACACTCTATCCTCAGTATAGGTACATGAGGACACTCTATCCTCAGTATAGGTACATGGAGACACTCTATCCTCAGTATAGGTACATGGGGACACTCTATCCTCAGTATAGGTACATGGGGACACTCTATCCTCAGTATAGGTACATGGGGACACTCTATCCTCAGTATAGGTACATGAGGACACTCTTTCCTCAGTATAGGTACATGGGGACACTCTATCCTCAGTATAGGTACATGGAGACACTCTATCCTCAGTATAGGTACATGGGGACACTCTATCCTCAGTATAGGTACATGGGGACACTCTATCCTCAGTATAGGTACATGAGGACACTCTATCCTCAGTATAGGTACATGAGGACACTCTATCCTCAGTATAGGTACATGGAGACACTCTATCCTCAGTATAGGTACATGGGGACACTCTATCCTCAGTATAGGTACATGGGGACACTCTATCCTCAGTATAGGTACATGGGGACACTCTATCCTCAGTATAGGTACATGGGGACACTCTATCCTCAGTATAGGTACATGGGGACACTCTATCCTCAGTATAGGTACATGGGGACACTATCCTCATTATAGGTACATGGGGACACTCTATCCTCAGTATAGGTACATGGGGATACTCTATCCTCAGTATATGTACATGGAGACACTCTATCCTCAGTATAGGTACATGAGGACACTCTATCCTCAGTATAGGTACATGGAGACACTCTATCCTCAGTATAGGTACATTGGGACACTCTATCCTCAGTATAGGTACATGGGGACACTCTATCCTCAGTATAGGTACATGGGGACACTCTATCCTCAGTATAGGTACATGGGGACACTCTATCCTCAATATAGGTACATGAGGACACTCTAGCCTCAGTATAGGTACATGGGGACACTATCCTCATTATAGGTACATGGGGACACTATTTCCTCAGTATAGGTACATGAGGACACTCTATCCTCACTATAGGTACATGAGGACACTCTGTCCTCAGTATAGGTACATGGGGACACTATCCTCATTATAGGTACATGGGGACACTCTATCCTCAGTATAGGTAAATGAGGACACTCTATCCTCAGTATAGGTACATGAGGACACTCTATCCTCAGTATAGGTACAGTAGGACACTCTATCCTCAGTATAGGTACATGAGGACACTATATCCTCAGTATAGGTACATGAGGACACTCTATCCTCAGTATTGGTACATGAGGACACTCTATCCTCAGTATAGGTACATGAGGACACTCTATCCTCAGTATAGGTACATGGGGACACTCTATCCTCAGTATAGGTACATGGGGACACTCTATCCTCAGTATAGGTACATGGGGACACTCTATCCTCAGTATAGGTACAGGAGGACACTCTATCCTCAGTATAGGTACATGGGGACACTCTATCCTCAGTATAGGTACATGAGGACACTCTATCCTCAGTATAGGTACATGAGGACACTCTATCCTCAGTATAGGTACATGGAGACACTCTATCCTCAGTATAGGTACATGGGGACACTCTATCCTCAGTATAGGTACATGGGGACACTCTATCCTCAGTATAGGTACATGGGGACACTCTATCCTCAGTATAGGTACATGAGGACACTCTTTCCTCAGTATAGGTACATGGGGACACTCTATCCTCAGTATAGGTACATGGAGACACTCTATCCTCAGTATAGGTACATGGGGACACTCTATCCTCAGTATAGGTACATGGGGACACTCTATCCTCAGTATAGGTACATGAGGACACTCTATCCTCAGTATAGGTACATGAGGACACTCTATCCTCAGTATAGGTACATGGAGACACTCTATCCTCAGTATAGGTACATGGGGACACTCTATCCTCAGTATAGGTACATGGGGACACTCTATCCTCAGTATAGGTACATGGGGACACTCTATCCTCAGTATAGGTACATGGGGACACTCTATCCTCAGTATAGGTACATGGGGACACTATCCTCATTATAGGTACATGGGGACACTCTATCCTCAGTATAGGTACATGGGGATACTCTATCCTCAGTATATGTACATGGAGACACTCTATCCTCAGTATAGGTACATGAGGACACTCTATCCTCAGTATAGGTACATGGAGACACTCTATCCTCAGTATAGGTACATTGGGACACTCTATCCTCAGTATAGGTACATGGGGACACTCTATCCTCAGTATAGGTACATGGGGACACTCTATCCTCAGTATAGGTACATGGGGACACTCTATCCTCAATATAGGTACATGTGGACACTCTATCCTCAGTATAAGTTCATGAGGACACTATCCTCAGTATAGGTACATGTGGACACTCTATCCTCAGTATAGGTACATGAGGACACTCTATCCTCAATATAGGTACATGTGGACACTCTATCCTCAGTATAAGTTCATGAGGACACTCTATCCTCAGTATAGGTACATGTGGACACTCTATCCTCAGTATAAGTTCATGTGGACGCTCTATCCTCAGTATAGGTACATGTGGACACTCTATCCTCAGTATAAGTTCATGAGGACACTCTATCCTCAGTATAGGTACATGTGGACACTCTATCCTCAGTATAAGTTCATGTGGACACTCTATCCTCAGTATAGGTACATGTGGACACTCTATCCTCAATATAAGTTCATGAGGACACTCTATCCTCAGTATAGGTACATGTGGACACTCTATCCTCAGTATAGGTACGTGTGGACGCTCTATCCTCAGTATAGGTACATGTGGACACTCTATCCTCAGTATAAGTTTATGAGGACACTCTATCCTCAGTATAGGTACATGTGGACACTATCCTCAGTATAGGTACGTGTGGACACTCTATCCTCAGTATAGGTACATGAGGACACTCTATCCTCAGTATAGGTACATGGGGACACTCTATCCTCAGTATAGGTACATGGGGACACTCTATCCTCAGTATAGGTACATGGGGACACTCTATCCTCAGTATAGGTACATGGGGACACTATCCTCATTATAGGTACATGGGGACACTCTATCCTCAGTATAGGTACATGGGGATACTCTATCCTCAGTATAGGTACATGTGGACACTCTATCCTCAGTATAGGTACATGAGGACACTCTATCCTCAGTATAGGTACATGGAGACACTCTATCCTCAGTATAGGTACATTGGGACACTCTATCCTCAGTATAGGTACATGGGGACACTCTATCCTCAGTATAGGTACATGGGGACACTCTATCCTCAGTATAGGTACATGGGGACACTCTATCCTCAATATAGGTACATGAGGACACTCTAGCCTCAGTATAGGTACATGGGGACACTATCCTCATTATAGGTACATGGGGACACTATTTCCTCAGTATAGGTACATGAGGACACTCTATCCTCACTATAGGTACATGAGGACACTCTGTCCTCAGTATAGGTACATGGGGACACTATCCTCATTATAGGTACATGGGGACACTCTATCCTCAGTATAGGTACATGAGGACACTCTATCCTCAGTATAGGTACAGTAGGACACTCTATCCTCAGTATAGGTACATGAGGACACTATATCCTCAGTATAGGTACATGAGGACACTCTATCCTCAGTATTGGTACATGAGGACACTCTATCCTCAGTATAGGTACATGAGGACACTCTATCCTCAGTATAGGTACATGGGGACACTCTATCCTCAGTATAGGTACATGGGGACACTCTATCCTCAGTATAGGTACATGGGGACACTCTATCCTCAGTATAGGTACAGGAGGACACTCTATCCTCAGTATAGATACATGGGGACACTCTATCCTCAGTATAGGTACATGAGGACACTCTATCCTCAGTATAGGTACATGAGGACACTCTATCCTCAGTATAGGTACATGGAGACACTCTATCCTCAGTATAGGTACATGGGGACACTCTATCCTCAGTATAGGTACATGGGGACACTCTATCCTCAGTATAGGTACATGGGGACACTCTATCCTCAGTATAGGTACATGAGGACACTCTTTCCTCAGTATAGGTACATGGGGACACTCTATCCTCAGTATAGGTACATGGAGACACTCTATCCTCAGTATAGGTACATGGGGACACTCTATCCTCAGTATAGGTACATGGGGACACTCTATCCTCAGTATAGGTACATGAGGACACTCTATCCTCAGTATAGGTACATGAGGACACTCTATCCTCAGTATAGGTACATGGAGACACTCTATCCTCAGTATAGGTACATGGGGACACTCTATCCTCAGTATAGGTACATGGGGACACTCTATCCTCAGTATAGGTACATGGGGACACTCTATCCTCAGTATAGGTACATGGGGACACTCTATCCTCAGTATAGGTACATGGGGACACTCTATCCTCAGTATAGGTACATGGGGACACTATCCTCATTATAGGTACATGGGGACACTCTATCCTCAGTATAGGTACATGGGGATACTCTATCCTCAGTATATGTACATGGAGACACTCTATCCTCAGTATAGGTACATGAGGACACTCTATCCTCAGTATAGGTACATGGAGACACTCTATCCTCAGTATAGGTACATTGGGACACTCTATCCTCAGTATAGGTACATGGGGACACTCTATCCTCAGTATAGGTACATGGGGACACTCTATCCTCAGTATAGGTACATGAGGACACTCTATCCTCAGTATAGGTACATGAGGACACTCTATCCTCAGTATAGGTACATGGAGACACTCTATCCTCAGTATAGGTACATGGGGACACTCTATCCTCAGTATAGGTACATGGGGACACTCTATCCTCAGTATAGGTACATGGGGACACTCTATCCTCAGTATAGGTACATGGGGACACTCTATCCTCAGTATAGGTACATGGGGACACTCTATCCTCAGTATAGGTACATGGGGACACTATCCTCATTATAGGTACATGGGGACACTCTATCCTCAGTATAGGTACATGGGGATACTCTATCCTCAGTATATGTACATGGAGACACTCTATCCTCAGTATAGGTACATGAGGACACTCTATCCTCAGTATAGGTACATGGAGACACTCTATCCTCAGTATAGGTACATTGGGGACACTCTATCCTCAGTATAGGTACATGGGGACACTCTATCCTCAGTATAGGTACATGGGGACACTCTATCCTCAGTATAGGTACATGGGGACACTCTATCCTCAATATAGGTACATGAGGACACTCTAGCCTCAGTATAGGTACATGGGGACACTATCCTCATTATAGGTACATGGGGACACTATTTCCTCAGTATAGGTACATGAGGACACTCTATCCTCACTATAGGTACATGAGGACACTCTGTCCTCAGTATAGGTACATGGGGACACTATCCTCATTATAGGTACATGGGGACACTCTATCCTCAGTATAGGTAAATGAGGACACTCTATCCTCAGTATAGGTACATGAGGACACTCTATCCTCAGTATAGGTACAGTAGGACACTCTATCCTCAGTATAGGTACATGAGGACACTATATCCTCAGTATAGGTACATGAGGACACTCTATCCTCAGTATTGGTACATGAGGACACTCTATCCTCAGTATAGGTACATGAGGACACTCTATCCTCAGTATAGGTACATGGGGGACACTCTATCCTCAGTATAGGTACATGGGGACACTCTATCCTCAGTATAGGTACATGGGGACACTCTATCCTCAGTATAGGTACAGGAGGACACTCTATCCTCAGTATAGGTACATGGGGACACTCTATCCTCAGTATAGGTACATGAGGACACTCTATCCTCAGTATAGGTACATGAGGACACTCTATCCTCAGTATAGGTACATGGAGACACTCTATCCTCAGTATAGGTACATGGGGACACTCTATCCTCAGTATAGGTACATGGGGACACTCTATCCTCAGTATAGGTACATGGGGACACTCTATCCTCAGTATAGGTACATGAGGACACTCTTTCCTCAGTATAGGTACATGGGGACACTCTATCCTCAGTATAGGTACATGGAGACACTCTATCCTCAGTATAGGTACATGGGGACACTCTATCCTCAGTATAGGTACATGGGGGACACTCTATCCTCAGTATAGGTACATGAGGACACTCTATCCTCAGTATAGGTACATGAGGACACTCTATCCTCAGTATAGGTACATGGAGACACTCTATCCTCAGTATAGGTACATGGGGACACTCTATCCTCAGTATAGGTACATGGGGACACTCTATCCTCAGTATAGGTACATGGGGGACACTCTATCCTCAGTATAGGTACATGGGGACACTCTATCCTCAGTATAGGTACATGGGGACACTATCCTCATTATAGGTACATGGGGACACTCTATCCTCAGTATAGGTACATGGGGATACTCTATCCTCAGTATATGTACATGGAGACACTCTATCCTCAGTATAGGTACATGAGGACACTCTATCCTCAGTATAGGTACATGGAGACACTCTATCCTCAGTATAGGTACATTGGGACACTCTATCCTCAGTATAGGTACATGGGGACACTCTATCCTCAGTATAGGTACATGGGGACACTCTATCCTCAGTATAGGTACATGGGGACACTCTATCCTCAATATAGGTACATGTGGACACTCTATCCTCAGTATAAGTTCATGAGGACACTATCCTCAGTATAGGTACATGTGGACACTCTATCCTCAGTATAGGTACATGAGGACACTCTATCCTCAATATAGGTACATGTGGACACTCTATCCTCAGTATAAGTTCATGAGGACACTCTATCCTCAGTATAGGTACATGTGGACACTCTATCCTCAGTATAAGTTCATGTGGACGCTCTATCCTCAGTATAGGTACATGTGGACACTCTATCCTCAGTATAAGTTCATGAGGACACTCTATCCTCAGTATAGGTACATGTGGACACTCTATCCTCAGTATAAGTTCATGTGGACACTCTATCCTCAGTATAGGTACATGTGGACACTCTATCCTCAATATAAGTTCATGAGGACACTCTATCCTCAGTATAGGTACATGTGGACACTCTATCCTCAGTATAGGTACGTGTGGACGCTCTATCCTCAGTATAGGTACATGTGGACACTCTATCCTCAGTATAAGTTTATGAGGACACTCTATCCTCAGTATAGGTACATGTGGACACTATCCTCAGTATAGGTACGTGTGGACACTCTATCCTCAGTATAGGTACATGAGGACACTCTATCCTCAGTATAGGTACATGGGGACACTCTATCCTCAGTATAGGTACATGGGGACACTCTATCCTCAGTATAGGTACATGGGGACACTCTATCCTCAGTATAGGTACATGGGGACACTATCCTCATTATAGGTACATGGGGACACTCTATCCTCAGTATAGGTACATGGGGACACTCTATCCTCAGTATAGGTACATGTGGACACTCTATCCTCAGTATAGGTACATGAGGACACTCTATCCTCAGTATAGGTACATGGAGACACTCTATCCTCAGTATAGGTACATTGGGACACTCTATCCTCAGTATAGGTACATGGGGGACACTCTATCCTCAGTATAGGTACATGGGGACACTCTATCCTCAGTATAGGTACATGGGGACACTCTATCCTCAATATAGGTACATGAGGACACTCTAGCCTCAGTATAGGTACATGGGGACACTATCCTCATTATAGGTACATGGGGACACTATTTCCTCAGTATAGGTACATGAGGACACTCTATCCTCACTATAGGTACATGAGGACACTCTGTCCTCAGTATAGGTACATGGGGACACT